>NC_025993.2:32008662-32206162 GCF_000442705.2 Elaeis guineensis
CATTTTGTTAGTCCATGGAGTGTCGTAATCTGGCTTATTATGTATGAAGATATGGGTCTACTGAAAGAAAGAGATACATGTATAATGTATTTATCATGACCATTGTATTCATTGTCAGATTTAGTCAACTTCATAATATCCTTTCCTTTTGCATTTTAATGAAAAAATAATGTTTACTACATCATCCTGCTAGTTGAACCTTGTGCACCATCTTGACTAATTCACCTTTAGAAAAAAAAAAACTAAATCCTAATTTTGAACATCACCGACAAAGGATGTTTTGCTTCCCCAAATGTATCAGCAAAATTTTCCTAAGGCAAATCATTGGAGGACCGGCAAAAAAGATATAACTTTTTAAGTGTACGTGTTAGCACTCCCAGTCAACTAATTAGGATCCTTAATGATCTATTAGTTATAATAAAAGTTGAAAAAAATTGTTGGATTTAAAGGGTGGATGTTCTAGTTGCTTTAATAGGTAATAACATGATCCAGATCTGAATCTGGTGATCAAAATTCGAAAAGATCACGTGATTCAAAATTCGGATATGAGAACCCAGATCTAGATCATACAGTTCAAACTGATTCATATCTTAAGATCGTGGATCTTACAATCTTGACAACAATGCCAACAGCTAAGTAAATATTAAAAAAATATTATCCAGTCTTTTTATAATTATCTTGTTTATGCTGGTCCATTACCGGTTTCCGACTGCTTTTTCACATGTTCTTTAGGTTTCCACGCACTTAGCCACAGAAGAGCCAATCCATGAATTATTTAATATTGCTAGTTTCATATGTTTATATTGTTATGCTGAATGATTGGTGAAGGATCTAGGTTTCCAGGACCAAATAATTTAGATACGCTGCCTTGTATTTTCGCCTTGGGCAAATTTTTATGCTACCTCTTTTGAATCTTATGGAACTGTTTCTTGGTCCACCAAATTCATTCATTTAAAAATCTTATAATTGATGCAGTTAGTTGCAAGCATATTTGCAGATTTAATTTAAAAAGAATTTTATATCTTTTCTGTGTGAAATCTTTGAGCATTTTCCAGGACATTGGATGTGTTATTTTTAATTTCATTCATAAGAAAGATTCTTGACAGTACCTGAAGCAATGTTTGCTCACTTACGCAGGTGGCATGATCGTCGGCATCTTCAACTGGGAGTAGTGATGAAATATATTTTGATTTTAGAAAGCAATGCTTCATCTTTTCAACTGAAAATGATATGTTTTGCAAGCTCCCTTACCCTACAAAAGAATCATATGGTTACTATCTCAGGAATACTGGCCATGGATCGGAAGCTAAAGTAGCTGCTGCCACTGATAAGTGGGGGCGAAATGTGTAAGTTTCTCTATGCTGGTACTCATCTGTGAACAAAATTCATCAGCTGTTTATTTTATTTCTTTCATTCTTTAGTCTTGATCACCTGAATAATGTGCTGAACTACACCAAGGAGAAAAATATGATTTTTTTTAATCAACAAAATACAACCACCTTCCATATTTCATCCAGGGAAATGGCAATTAGGTAACTAGCTGATATCAAATAGGAACAGTCACTATTTTTGATAACTATTGCTTTTCTCTTGGTTCTGTTAAATGCTTTTCCATTAGCCAGCATCATTTTCTACTTGTAGCTCACATTGTGTCTCCTGATGCAATTAAAGGTTTAGATTAATCTCCATTACAATTTTCTTCAATTTTTTTCAGGTTGTTGGCATGAGATAAGCTCATTATTGAATACTAATACATGCGCTTATTGTATGTGTAGTATTCCAAATTTAAGAAAGGAATGGAACATCTGAAAAATGGCCTAAACTTATCTTGCTAAAAGATTATTTAGTGGTGCAATCACTCTTTTTCCTTCCTCTCTAAACATCTTATCTGGTCAAGAAGTAAAAGAGCCATAGCTGGTCCTCGTCCTACCAGCAGCAGGCTCTGCTAGGTGGCTAGAGTCTCATTAGAAAATTAAGCATTTGATGCAAAAAGTTTGTATGAATTGAGGATTGAGGGTTGATGCCTTCCTAACCTACTTGTGTCTGCTAGTGAAACAACCGGACTTAATTGTGATATGACCATTTTGTTTTATGAGATGAACCCAGTGAAGGAACAAGCAGCTTTCATCTGAGCGTAACTTCTTTTTTCTTTTTAAAAAGTGATTGGATAAAACTAATTTCTTGTATTAATACTGTAATATCTTATCATACGACAGCTTGAAGGAAGGAATGATTAAGCACAGTATAGTTTGCCTTCTGCCAGGGCAATAACTCCAACCCATTCCATGTGCATCTTCATTTGGTACATTACATGGATGGCTTGATTTAAAAATTTTTGGCAACTTTTTCTAACCGTGAAGTATAACATTCTTGTACCAAGCTGCGCAGGTATGTTAGAAGTCTTATTTTGGTCCATGAGACATGATAAGGTGATTCAAACATTAGGTGGCTTCAACCTGGTGATAACTAAAGTCCAGGCAATGGATGGTTTGAATTCTGACAAAATTAAACTGTGGAACTCTCCAGAAGCCTCTTTTCAGTACATGATTCTCGCATGACACTGCTTTGGAATACTTGTGCATTTGTGCCCCTTTTCTTTGACACTCGCTGGATCTAATAGTGTCTTAGTGCTGTCCAATCAAATTTTGCCACAAGCTGGTGCTGTAAAATTTTTCAGAATTTTAGATGAATCAAATGCTGTTTTTACCGTCAGATCTTTGCTATTGTATTACATAAAAATGATAGTTCTTGTGCGTTGCTAAATTTCAGTGAGCACTAAAATAAAGTTGGGAATATAACTGGGTAATGTGATTAAATAATTTAAGGGCTCATAATAACTCTGTCATCACTTTGCATAACCTAAATTATATACCTGGCATGTAATAATATCTAAGTTGAAATACTTAATCACTTAAAAGAGTCATCACACTGCTTTAGATGCAAAAAAAAAAAAAAAAAAAAAAAATTCAGGTTTAGGTAACCCCATTATGTGCAAGATCATTAATTCATTACCAACATAATTAGACACCTTAGATGGCTTAAGTGTCTTAAAACCCCATTTCTCATCTATAAACTTAACTATCATCATGCACAGCATTAGTTTGTCTTTTAGCTTCTCAAAAATCCTAAATTAAATTGCTATCTGTGGCATCAGCTATGACAAACATGCTTAGCTTCTAGCTTCCGCCCCCATCTTTTTCAAGAAATTCTTGAAAACTGATATACAGGGATTTGTTATATATTGGTCTTGAAGGATCATGGTAATATTATGTATAGTGGCACTTGAAGCTTTGGGCCAATTAGTTTGAGACTTTGCTGGTACCAATTGTATGCAATTTGCAGTGACCTTGAGGATACTGAAGATCTTTAAAAAGAAAAAAATCACTGAAGAAGGAATAAGGCATTAGGATCCCTGCTTCTTCTTCTTCTTCTTCTTTGTTTTGTTTTTTATTTTTTCATTTTTTTTTTCTTTTGCTGCTAAGTACCCTTGTCCATGTTGCCATGCTTCATTTAGATAGAAAGTTTTGTATGATCCTTTTTTGCTAATAATCTATCAAAAAATAACAGCTAATAGTAGTGCCTAAGTTTCTTAAATGAAGTGTATGCTCTATGGACCACCTTTTCCTTGTATTGTTTATGACATTAATGATATGTCTGCACTTCTATCTGCACAAACATGGAAAATCTTCCATGTGTATCTTTCTGAATCTGTTCTTAGTTTATCCAACAGGCTTTTGCAGCAGAAAACCTATTTGCATCTTCTCATTGCAGTTGTTTTGGTTCATTAGTTTTCCTCTATGTTCCCAATTTTGAATTTGTTTGGATGTTTATCCCTGTTACTTTTGTCAAAGTGCAAAAGGGTTTCTGGCTTGAATTATCTCATATTATTCTCAATGGGTTCGGCTATAGTCATTGTACAAATAATTCAATGGTATGGTAATGTTCAATGTCTTCAATTAGGTTTGCGTATCCACAACCCACATTTCAAAAGTTGATGAAAGAGCATTGCATGGAGCCATTTTTTGTGTTTCAGGTTTGTAGTCTTATCAAGCATTCTGTTATATTAATTATGAGGATCACTATAGCCATTGTGCTAACTATGTGCTTTTCATGTTTAGGTTTTCTGTGTGAGCCTCTGGTGTTTGGATGAATATTGGTGCTACAGCTTGTTCACACTTTTTATGCTATTTCTGTTTGAGTCTATAATAGCCAAGAGTAGGTTGAAAACCCTAACTGAACTTAGGTGTGTAAGAGTTGATGGCCAGACTTTGATGGTGCATCATGGTGGGAAGTATGTCTTTATTATATATATATATGTGCTAATGTGTGTGCATTTGAGTTTGTATAGTTCACAATGGCTACCACATATTGAATGCTTTTGGTTTCAGGTGGGTGAAGCTCTCTGGCACAGACCTCTTTCTTGGAGATGTTGTTTCCATGGGTCGCTCCTCTGGTCAGAGTGGGAAGGAGAAATCTGTACCGGCTGATATGCTGTTATTAGCTAGAAGTGCCATTGCGAATGAAGCCATTCTTATAGGCGAGTTTACTTAATGGAAGGTGGTTCTTGCATCTCTTGTTTTTATCTGATCAGTGCATTTTTTTTCCATTATGGGATATAAAGTGTTTTTTTGGCCATCTAAACAAGGATTTTCTGTTTCTTCATTTCTTTCTTATTGTTACATTGTACTTTGGTTCTTTAGGTTTCAATTGCAGGTCACAGTTCTGATGATAAATTGTCTATTAAACGAGATAAAAGTCATATCCTGTTTGGTGGAACAAAAATATTGCAGCACACTCTAGATAAGGTGCTTCATATGTGGCTATCATGCATTGTTCATTTGTGTAGTTAGTGCAATGATGTCATTTTTTCAAACATTTTTGTGACTTTAATGTTTGTCTTGCTAAATTAATATGTAACATATAGTCATTTAATCTGAAAACACCTGATGGGGGATGCTTGGCTGTTGTACTGCGGATGGGATTTGAGACAAGTCAAGGCAAATTAATGCGAAAAATTCTATTTTTCACTGAAAGGGTAACTTCTGATCTGTAGTCAAGTACTGGTCATTGGATGGTAAGTGCCACATGCTTGTTTAATAATTCTTGTTGGGTAATTTGTGTTTTAGGAGAGTGCAAATAGCTGGGAGAGTGGGTTGTTCATTCTTTTCCTACTTTTCTTTGCCATTATTGCTGCAGGCTATGTGCTTAAAAAGGTACAACAAGCATTCATTTATGCAACAGCCTTGTATCATGGATGCAAAATTAGGAGTTGTTTCTGCATATCTGGTTTCCAGCATTGTTGTTGCTTGCACTAGAACTACGCTCTTTCATTAGCATTACATCTAATAAATGGATTTTCTGCTGTTAGGGATTAGAGAATCCAACAAGGAGCAAATACAAGCTTTTCTTGAGTTGTTCGTTAATTATCACTTCTGTGATATCCCCTGAACTACCAATGGAGCTATCAATAGCTGTCAACACATCTTTAATTGCATTGGCATGCCGTGGAATTTTTTGCATAGAGCCATTCAGAATACTCTTTGCTGGGAAGGTTGATCAGTGCATTAAATGTTACATAAGAAGTATTAAAATTTTTATTATTTAATCTTTATTATTTAGTATTTGATATTTTTTATGCTTTTTTTCAGGATTAATTAATTATGAAAACTTAATTGCAAAGCAATACGCAACGGTCCTTCAACATGTGCAGATGAAGTTCGAGTCCAAATTTAAAACTGTTAGGTGCACGACATGTGAAGATATATGAATGCATGACAAGGACCAATGAATATAAGAAAATAAATTATTTTTGGTGTGGGCCATGGCAGGATGTTCATAAAATTTTTTATGTGGTGTACAGAAATCTCCCACATGGTCTAACTTCATGAGTATTTAAATATGGAAAGGGAATCTGCTAGGAATTAAATGGAGTGCTGGTTTCTTTGACTTTGAACTTTGCGGGAAGGTTTATACACATGGCGTGTGAACCCAGCGGAAAAGAAAAGAGTGGAGAAGCGGCATCAACAGGATGTGGTCTTCATATGGTATCTGCACAAATTTAATGCATTCTTTGCGGACATTTAGCGCTAGTGGAGCTGGTGTGCGGGCTCGAGGCGTCAACGCGGTAAACGGTTCAAATGCGAAAACAGACGTGAGAAGTTGGGATGCAGAGGCAAACATGATGAATTATTGATGACGCAAAGCGAACGCAATGTTAAACACGTAATATGAAGTTTATAAAGGAAGACCGTAGGGAATGAGAGGAGGACCGAATATTTTATCCTTCCATCCGGCTACCATCGTTCTCCATGCTCTCCATGCTCTCCATGCTTAAACCCCATATATGCCACCCTCTCTTCATCTCTTCTTCCATGCCAAGATCTCCATCATCAGCCTCTCTATGCCTTTATACAAATTAGCCGCCCACCATCTTTTCTCCCTCTCCCTTATTGTCCAACGCCCTTCATTGCCTTCCATCCCACCTTTCTCCACAGAACCTCCATGCCAAGATTCAAGTTGAAGCAATCCTCAGGCATGTGCGGCTAAAGGGCTAAGTTCTGGGGAAGTAGAAGTCTTCTCGCATGGATTGTAATTTTCTTTTCTTCATCCTTTGTAATTTTCTTTAATTAATTTTGATGCTCGTCATTACAGCACCAAAGATAAAATTAAACCTATCCTACTATTGGTTAGAATAGTAGTGAGTCGGGTGTCGATTTCCTCAGGGATTGTAGGCTAAGTTACTCCAATTTTAATTAAAAATAAAATTTTAGATTAAATTTTAAGGCAAAAATTTCAGCAAGTAGATTAAAGAAAATTCAGCAAGTTAAAAATTCAGTTCTAGCAAATTAAAATAAGAGAAAGCAAGTATTAATTAACTGAAGGTTTAAGAATCAACTGAAGGCATTCTGGGTTTTCGAATCCATCTATAGCATGATTGTGGTAATTCTTTTTAGTGCAAGAAATTAAAAAAATTAAAAACTTAATTATGATTATAACTTATTTCCTTAAAGCATGAATCGTATCTTTCAATCACGACCCATCCTTATAGAATCATAAGTTATTCAATACTTAATTCCTAAAAATTTAAAACATGACTTTCAATGATTTCTCTTGATCATAAACTATTAAGTTGAGTACGGATCGTATCTTTCGATCACAATCCATCCTAACAAATATAGTCTATTTAGATCTTTATGAATAGCAAGCATGTTAACACAAAAACAAGATCTCATGTATAGAAAAAATAAAATTTCATTACAATTGAACAAGAGAACATATTATTCATTGCATAAAAAAAATTACAAAGAATGAAGAAAAGAAAATTACAACCCATGTTAGAACACTTCTTCTACTTTCCCAGAATTCAGCCCTTTAGCCGCACATGCTTGAGGATTGCTTCAACTTAAATCTTGGCGTGGAGGTTACTTAAATCTTGGTGTGGAGGTTTTGTGGAGGGTGGGATGGAAGGTATGGAAGGGCCTTGGACAGCAAGGGAGAGGGAGAAAGGATGGTGGGCGGCTGATTTATGTGAAGGCGTGAAGAGGCTGATGATGGAGATCTTGGCATGGAAGAAGAGATGAAGAGAGGGTGGCATGTATGGGGTTTAAGCATGAAGAACAGTGGTGGTCGGATGGAAGGATAAAATATTCGGTCCCCCCTCTCATTTTCTGTGGCCTTCCTTTATAGATTTCATATCACGTGTTTAACATTGCGTTCGTTTCGCGTCATCAACAACCGATCGCGTTTGCTTCCACATTTCAACTTCTCGCATCTGTTTCTGCGTTTGAACCGCTTGCCGTGTTCACATCTCGGACCCGCACACCAGCTTTTATTCCCCAGGCTTCTTTCCGCATGAAGCTCCACTCGCGCTGATATTTTTCTGCATCCCATCCGCATCCGCTCTTTTCTCTCGCTCATGCACGCACAGCCATGCGTTATCAGCCCACGTGAATGCCCGTAGAGAATGCGTTGAATTCATGCGGACGTTATGTGAAGATCATGCCTTGTTGATGTTGCTTCATTCCATTTTTTTTCTTTTTCGCTGGGTTCACACGCCATGCGTACAAACTTTCCTGCAAAGTCCCAAGTCAAAGAAATCAGTGCTTCATTTAATTTTCAATGGATGCTTATGAAGTTGGATCATGTGGCGAGTTTTTGTGCACCACGTGAAAAATTTTATGAGCTTGCCGTGGCTCACGTCAAAAATAATTTATTTTTTTATATTCATTGGGTCCTTGTCACGCATCTATATATCTTCGCGTGTTATGCATCTGACAGTCTTAAATTTGGACTCGAGTTTCATCTGCATGTATTAAAGGACCGTTGCATGTTGTTTTGCAATTAAGTCTTTATAATTAATTATTTCTAAAAAAGAGCATAAAAAATATCAAATACTAAATAATAAAGATTTTAATACTTCTTATGTAGCATTTAATGCACTGATCAAAGGTGAAGACCGAAGATTTTGTGATCTCTTGCAGACATTATTAACTTCTTAGTTATCAACACCTTTGACCAACTTAGCTGGGTGCAGGTTGACATATGTTGCTTTGATAAGATAGGAACTCTCACATCTGATGACATGGTATGCCAATTAACTCAAATGCCAATATATTTCTTGTAGTTATTCTTAACCTGGAGATATCTGGCTTTTCCTTCCAGGAGTTTCAAGGTGTTGGTTTGGCTGATAATGCAAATTTAGAATCAGGCACAAATAAATTGCCTGCACGAATAGTTGAAGTTCTAGCAGCCTGCCATGCATTGGTGTTTGTAGAGAATAGACTGGTATGATATTGTTAGAAGCCAAACTCTCTACGATAATACATGATGCTATAAACAATCTAATCAACAATGCATAATATTCTGGAATTTATCATTGGAATATAGGTTGGTGATCCTCTTGAAAAGGCTGCACTTAAAGGAATAGATTGGATATACACATCTGATGAGAAGGCAATGCCCAAAAGGTAAGCTGCATCATTTGTAGAGAATAGAGATAGTGCTTTATATGTAAGATTCAGAAAACCTTGATAACTAATTATTGCTTACATGACTTGTTATTTTGTTTGATGTCAACTTTCTACAAAGTATATGCATTATTCTCAGAAGACTTCAGACCCACTTTGCTTTCACGATTTGAGCTTGACATTCCATCAAGGAATTCATCTTCCGCTTTGCATTGACCCCATTCCTCAAGTCTGTGGTCTTCGATCATAAACTATCTCTAGATTCATGTACCTAACATAATCATTTTGGTTGTATGTGTAGAATGTTACGAGAGATAATTTAGGGCGTTGTATCCTTAGTTGTATTACTTTATTTAGCTGAAATTCTATTAGGAGCAAGGATTCAGGTCCCAGCGCGACGTCCTATGAGACACTGGGACGGGATACCATCCCATGTGTTAGGACAGGGCCGTCCCGCTAGCATCCCAGCATTCCGATCGGGACATCTTGGGACATTTTTTGTCTTCAGTATCGGAACGGGATGGGACGGCAATGTGTCTCGTTCCATAGAAAAATCGGAATAGCCCCGTTCTATGGGATTTAAAACCTTGATTAGGAGTTTTTGATCTTTGTTGAAACCTGCCATTTCTGATTTGACTTGAATGTCGACCTTTGAGATTTATTCATCTTTGCACAAGTGAAACTTAATGTGTTTGTCATCTTGCTTGAGCATTTGTGATTGGGATTATGCTTTGTGATCTTGTTCTTATGATTTTGATTTTTTGATTTCACTTGAATTCAGGTCAGGCGGTCATGTTATGCAGATTGTACAGAGACACCATTTTGCATCTCACTTGAAAAGAAAGGCTCTTGTTGTTCGCATTCAGGAACAATTTCTTGTATTTGTGATGGTTGGTGGTGCCAAAATTTAAATTCTTTGATTCTTTGGCGTCTATTTGGTGCTACTGTTTTTATGATAATAGAAAGTTAGCAGTTATATTTCAAGTAGAAGTTGCGATCTTTCCATTAATTGTCATGCTGATTGCCTCTGGTGCAATTATCTGCACCTTTGTTTTAATAATTTTATTTCTCATGATTATTGCTATTTGATAGCTATAGCCACTCATGCATTTTTTGGGTATTACTTAGAATAACTTATTAAAAGTCTATGCCTCTATGGTAATCTTAATATCTGGGATTTCCTTTGGCGCACTGTTCAATTATATAAATTCTTGGTGCTCATGAAATAAACTTTTATCAAGCCCTCAATATCTTGCTTCTTTTTATGTTGTTGCTCTATATGTGATTTATTGCTTTAGTCAGGGAGAGAATCATATTTTGGTAAAAAAAACATGCGGTGATGACTTGGTTTCAGTTTGTCTTTAGTTGATTCTTGCTATAGTCCATGTAACATGAGCTATTTTATAATGGCAGGGTGCACCTGAAACTATTCAGGATAGGTTGATTGATTTGCCTCCAACATACATGGAGACATATAAGAAATATACAAGGCGAGGGTCTCGGGTGCTGGCACTTGCGTACAAGCCACTTCCGGAGATGGCTGTAAGACAGCTTGTGGCACTGTTAATTTCTAGATGCCTTTAGATATGTAAACTAGATTTTCTTCTAACTCTAGAATTATTGAATGTTGAAGTGTGTTATGCTAGCCTAGAAAGGTTATATGCATCTGAATGAAAGTGGTGCATCAAGATTTCTGTCACATTGTTTTTCCCGTGTTCTTCCCTGCAGAGTTTGGTACATGCGATTCTGATTCCCTTTCTTGTTTCATAGTTAAGGGGGGTTTTTTTGAGACAAGGAAATTAAAACACAAATTGACCAAACCCTGCAAGTAGGTAGGGGCATAAAATAAAGGGAACTTGTACAAGCTTTCACTGCATGTCACAAGAGATTGGGACACTGAAAATGTCAATGCAAGAGAAGCCTTACTCATTAAAAAAAAAAAATACGGACAACTCCTCTCAAAATCTCTCCCATTAGTTGAAATAAGGAAACAGCCACAAAACTTTTAACATAATACCCATCCTTGATGATTGTTTAATGCAAAGAGTCAGGGAGTCAAACCAATCAGTGGAAGTTACTCTTCCTTGACCCATCTGGACTTGTATAGACATTAATTCTATATGCATGATATTATACTACAGTTCACTGCCTCAAGTATTCTCGAAAGGATATGCATTTTCTATAGAGCTAAAATTGGAATTAAAATCCCATTTTGCTTCTTGAGGTTTAGAATGCATTCAAGCCTTGGAGCAGGACCTTGTAAGCAAAGTCATGTTGACAGATAGATAGATATCCATATGTTGCGATTATTAGCTGTACAATAAAGGAAAAACTAATGAGAAATACTCAATTGAGTTTAAACTTAAAAGTAGCTAACCACTTAAGTTTCAAATAAAAAATCCTCCTCATTTGAAATATAACTTAAAAGCAACTATCCAAATGGGGTGAAATGATCCAGTTGCCCTTGTAGTTATAAAGCAACACCATACTATTATAAATAATACTGCACTATTATAAAACAATACTGCACTATAACAAAAGCAATGCTACACTATTAAAAAAGTGATACTACACTATTAGTTATACTATACTATTATAAAACAACAATGCATTGTTATAATGTAATACCACAATAAAAGAATACTACGCTATAATAATGTAATACCATCTTATTATAAAGGAATACCACACTAATATAATATAATAAAGCAATACTGTATTATGTACTAATATAATGTAATATTGTCTTATTGTAAAGGAATACTATACTAATATAATACAATAAAGTAACACTGCATTATTATAAAGGAATACTACACTAATATAATGTAATACTATCTTATTGTAAAGGAATACTACACTATGATAATGTAATACTATAGTATTTTAAAAGATATAAGACTATAAGGATAATTTCAGCCAAAAATGGGTAGTTACTTTTAACTTATATTTGGAATAGGTAGCTACTTTTACATAAAACTCATCTAGGGAGCTGCTTTTAAGTTGAAAGTAGAGTTGGAGATTTATCTCTAGTTTTTTATATAATAAATGAAAGATAATAATTTTTTGAGGCTGGAATGATAAAGACTGCTCCTAAAGTTAACCTGACTGAGGGAGAGAGAATAAGAGGAAGAGGGGGAGGGGGTGGTGTGGGGCGTGCGGGAGGGGGGGGAGCACTCTCTTAATTTATATAAGCTGGGAGGGTGCTCAATTGATTTAGCTGAGCCGAGGAGGGGAACCAAATTAAATGCCTGAACTGTGTCGGTCTCTGACTAGTCTGGTTTGGTATGCCCCTAATCAGCCAGTTTGGCGCAATTCAGAGTACCTTGGCTAAATGCATGGGTAGCTCGAGGGCTTTTGCCTGATAATGGTAGATTTTTGGTTCCACTCAATTTCAGCCCTCTAAACCTTGTTCATGGTAAAACTTGAACGATCTCTAACTTAAATGTCTTTGATTAGCTTGGAGCCATGGACAGCTTGATCACAATCAAATGGTACTGGCATGGGATTTAGTTTTCATATAGTTATTACTGAAGATTCATTAATGGCACTAGCTTGACAAAAGCGTTTATATCCTTAGGGGTAGCATGCTGGGTCTAAAAGTGGTTTGTAACCAAAATTTGTTGCTTTGTTTAGGGGCCTGAATACTTGAATTCCTCGTTACAAAATCCATCTTCGGCTGGAAAATCATGAAAAATAGGTAATCCTTAGTCTCAGTCTTCATACCATGTACTTTCAGTGTGGGAATATGAGTCTATAGTAGATGTATCATAGACTCTCTTTCTAAAGCCACATTTGGTCACCCGAGGTAATCTTAAATGCATTTAATCAATGTTGATTTCCATCCAAAAGCTTATTTCTCTTCTTTCTAGATTTTTCATTAGAAAGGTTAACAAGGATAATTTACATTGGAGAGACCGTCACTAGAACCAACCATGCAGCTAATTCCCTAGCTAACGAGCCAATTTGCAGGTAGAATTATCTGTTTCATCTGTTAGTCAAACTTTTGACAAATTCTTCTTGTTGAAGGAAGAGAATATATTTTTTTCATATTTCTTTCGGCCTCTCAAAGGGCCTTTATAGGCTATTGGATACAATGTACTGGGATACATTACTAGATACAATATACTTAGACACATACTAAATATGCTGAGGCTACTAGATATAATGTACTTGGACACATTACTAGATACAATGTACTTAGACATATATTCAATATGGTGAGGCTAATTCTAACACTCCCCTTTAAGTTGGAGCATATACATCAACTAAGCCCAGCTTGGAACATATAGTAGAAAATCTTGTAGAGTTGAGAGCTTTGGTGAAGATGTCTGCGAGCTGATCTGCTGAACTCGTGAAGGGTGTCATAATCTTGGCATTCAAAATAGCTTCTCGAAAAAAATGGCAGTCCATCTTTATATGTTTAGTCTGCTTATGAAAGACTGAATTACTAGCAATATAAATCGCTGCTTGATTATCACCATGCATAACCATAGGCTTTGTATAAACAACCCCTAAATCCTCCATAAAGAACTTAAGCCACATCATTTCACAAGTAGTATGGGCCATTGCTCTGTACTCTGCCTTTGCACTGGATCTAGCCATCACATTTTGCTTCTTGTTTCTCCACGTGACTAAGTTTCTTCCAATATAAGTACCATAGCCAGAGGTCAAGCGCCGATCATCCATAGATCCTGCATAATCTGCATCAGAGTAGGCCTTGATGTCAAAATGTCCAGATTTCTTGAAAAGTAGTCCTTTCCTTGGAGAGCCTTATATATAGTGGAGAATTCTGAGGGCTACCTCCTAATGTCCTCTTTTTTGGCTTGTGCATATATTGGCTAACCAGTCCAACTGTAAAAAAAATATCTAGTTGTGTAATGGTGAGGTATATCAATTTTTCAACCAGTCGATGGTACTAAGCTGGATTTGGGAAATCCTTATCATTTTCAGAGGGGTTGTTATGACTGGTAACCATGGGAGTGTGGACAGGCTTACAGTCAAGAAGTCCAGTTTCTATTAACAAGTCAAGTGTGTACTTTCTTTGAGAAAGATTGACCCCATCAGCACAGTAAGCAATCTCAAGACCTAAGAAGTAACTTGACTTGCCAAGATCTTTGATAATAAAATGATATTGAATATATTGTTTGACTTCAGCTATGCCCTCGGTATCATCACCAGTGAGGAGGATATCATCCACATAAACTACAAGTACAACAATTTTTCGTGAATTTTTTCGGACAAAAATCAAGTGATCAAGCTGTGAGCATCAAAGCCCTACACTAGCAACAATCTTCGTGAACTTGTCAAACGAAGCACGAGGGCTTTGCTTCAGTCCATAGATGGCCTTCTTGAGCTTGCGTAGCCGATTCTCCCCCTGAGCAACATACCCAGGTGGTTGCTCCATATAGACATCCTCAAAAAGATCACCATAAAGAAATGCATTCTTGACATTCATTTGAAAAATAGGCCAATCTCGATTAACAGCAATAGAGAATACAATCTGAATACAATTCATTCGAGCCACAGGAGAAAAGATCTCATAATAATCAATCCTATAAGTCTGAGTAAATCCTTTGACAACTAAGTGAGCTTTGTATTTGTCAATAGACCCATTCGGTAGATGTTTGATGGTAAACACCCATTTGCATGCAACAGGCTGAACACCCACATGAGGGGTCACAAGCTCCCAAGTATCATTGCTGGTAAGAGCATTGATCTCTTTATCCATAGCGGTTTTTCAAGCAGGATCGGACAGTGCTTCCAAATAAGTATTGGGAATAGACACTGAGGATATCGACAAGGCAAAATGTTGGAAAGAGGGGCTGAAATGGTCTAGGGAGACATAATTAGTAATAGAGTGCATGGTACATGTATGTTTGCGCTTGCGTAGAGCAATAGGAAGATCAAGATCAGATACCTTAGGATTCGGAGCCAGAGAAGGCAGATTGGATTGAACATGAGTTGTAGGTTTTTGGCGGCACCGATAAACCTGCAAAATTGGAGCTGTTGGCAGTGTCTCTGAGGGCTGCCCAGGATTTGAGAAAGGGACAACTTGTAGTGGAGCTGGTGTAGGTAAAGGAGGTCCAAACGAGGGTACCAATGGAGCCTCGAAAAGAGAAAAGAATGAGATAGACCCAAAGAAAGTAACATTAGCAGAAACAAAGTGATATCGGGCAATTGGATCATAACATCTATACCCCTTTTGTATATAAGAGTAACCCAAGAAAACACACTTAACAGACCGAGGGGATAGTTTGTCAATTCCAGGGCCGAGCAAGTGAACGAAGCAAACAGCCAAACACCCGAGGACTAAGTGGAAACAGAGACTTGTTTGGATAAAGACAAGAGAAGGATGTCCAACAAGCAAGAATAGAAAATGGGAGATGATTAACAAGATAGCAAGCAGTAAGAAAAGAATCCCCCCAATATTTTTTAGGCACATGCATTTGAAACATCAAGGTGTGGGCCATATTCAGGAGGGTACGATTCTCACGTTCAGCAATCCCATTTTGCTGAGAAGTATATGCACAAGATGTCTGATGAATAATACTATTAGAAGCACAGAATTTTTTAAACAAAGAGCTTGCAAATTTTAAGGCATTATCCGTGCGAAGAGTCTTAACGGATATAGAAAATTGAGTCTTTATTTTCATGTAGAATTCTTTGAATACATTAAAGACATCAGATCGACTCCGAAGAGGATATACCCAAGTGATCCGAGAACAATCATCAATGAAGGTAACAAAGTAGTGAAACTCAAAACGGGATGACACAGGACTCAAACTCCAGATGTCCTAATGAATAATCTCAAAAGGAGTATTACTCCGACTATTGACACTAGAAGGAAAAAACACACGATGGTGCTTGCCAAACTCACAAGCAGCACACAACAAAGAGGACAAAGTAGAAGGAACAGACACAAATTTACTCAACGACGAGATACTAGGATGGTCAAGTCTGCAATGCCAAAAAGAGAGATCCGAATCCTGAGGAGCAGCAGGAGAAGTAGCAATAGCGGTAGCAGATTCCGCATCTAGATAGTAGAGACCCCGCAACTCATGTCTGCCACCAATCTGCTTCTTGGTCCGGAGATCCTGAAAGACACGGTAGGAAGGAAAAAAAAATCGAACATTCCAAAGGGCGGCTGAGGTGGCTTATGGATAGAAGACTAACAAAAAAATTAAGAACATAGAAAACTCTGTTAAGAGATAAAGAAGAGGAGGCAACCACTGACCCCTCTCTTAGAACATAAGAAAAGGAGCCATCAGCAATAGATACAAGAGGATGAGAAGAAGAAAGGGACAAAGTGGAAAATAGAGATCTGTTATCTGTCATATGGGTGAAGGCACCAGAGTCTAGAAGCTAGGACTTACCATGGGTAGCAGCCGACGTAGACTTAGAAGATGGTGATGCAAGAAATGAAGAGGCATGTGGCTGCAATAATCTATCATACTCCGTCTTAGTGTAATAACATTGCTCATGGTCTCAAAAATAGGGATAGCATTAGTTGGAGCAACAACAGTTAGTTTAGCGGTTTTTGGTTTACCAAACTTCTACCATCACCGCTCAGAAGGATGGTTAGTGCGAGTGCAGTGAATACATGGAGGAAAATTGCGACCATGGCCCCGACCACATCCTCCAGAAGCAGCGTGAGCAAACTAATCAATAGGTGTAGAAGAAAATTCAGAAGCAGCCATGGTAGTAGATACTCGGAGCACACGAGCAAGGGCACTAGTCAACGATGGGATAGTAGAGTTAGACAAGAGAGACTGCCGAACATGACTGAGACTATTATTCAATCCGGAGAGAAACTTGGCTACAAGAAATTCCTCACGTTGTTGCTTCAAGATTGTCGCATCAGTAGTAATGGGATGATAAACAATCAGTTCATCCCACTTACCTTTAAGTGTTGCAAAGCAGTCATTTACAGAGCGCCCATCTTGACGAAGATTAAAGATCTGCTCATATAAGGCATAAACACGATTAATATTCTTCTCATGCCCATACATCTCCTTGAGAGCATCCCACATATCTTTTGCAGTAGATAGAAATATAATATTGGCACTTACCGAGGATTCACAACTATTCAAAAGCCAAGTGATAACTGCGTAGTCATCGTCCTGCCACTTATCCACAGTTTTAGTTGCTGTCTCGTCATTAGAAGACTTAGAGGAAGAGGAGGCATCAGGAGGGGCGTCGGTGAGATGTTTCAACTTGTGTTGAGAACCAACAAAGAAGCGAAAGGTCTGAGCCCAGAGGACATAATTAGCACCATTCAACTTGATCATGGTACCTAAAGGAATGGACTTCGGGACTTCCGAAGACGATGCCATATAGATCCGAGGATAACAGTGTCAGCACACAAGGAAGAGGAGTCCTGTTCACAGCATAGATAAGAGGAGGACCAGGGAATCTACACTATGATCAGGGCCAAAATAGTAGAGTAAACCTGGAGGCTGCGGGAAGGAGAGGAAGATGGCTAGGGTTTTGCTATGATACCATGTTGAAGGAAGAGAATATATTTTTTTCATATTTTTTTTAGCCTCTCAAAGGGCCTTTATAGGTTGGATACCATGTACTTGGACACATTACTAGATACAATATACTTGGACACATACTAAATATGGTGAGGCTACTAGATACAATGTATTTGTACACATACCAAATATGGTGAGGCTAATTCTAACACTTCTAATCCTCAGCAAGGTTGTACATACTTGAGCATACTGGCTGGTAGGGGGTATATTCTGTTGTATCAGTAAGAAAATGATGCCTGGTACATCCCCCCATGCAGAGTTTCGGTACTTAGAAATGCACCATGTCAGCACTAGATATGAATTATAAGGTGCATTGGGTGGATACTGTTGTGACTTTGTGGGTACTGGGTACCAATACCAGTACAAGAAAAACTTGCTCTTTATCAGAAATTTTTAACAAAATTGAATTTTAGAACATTATGCTTGCCAATATACTGAAAAAATATCTGGAATTCAGGCTTCTTCGATCTTTAAACATCCATTTCTTCTGACTGTAAACATCCCATTGGTTTCCTAATAAAAGTTTAAGAGCTGGTGTTATGACTCTAGTATAACATAATACTTCTTATAGAAGAGGAAAGTTTTCCCTTCATCAGTATACAAAATTAATGATATATTTTTTGTGTTATTATTATTTATTGCAATATATAAGTGGTTGGAAAGCAGTTGAAATGCTTGTCTTGCAAATGTTACTTGAAAGCATTTCTGGTAAGGAATTGGGATGAAAGTTGGTTAGCGCATCTAAGAAAGATAGGCTGTTCTTTAGGAGTCATAGCGCGAAAATGGTTGAAAACTGGAATGACCTATGACAGTTTTTTGTCAAGGGAACCGGTGGAGCTGATTTTTAGTTTAGTTCGACTAGGTGTATTATTGCCGATGAGAAACAAGTTGTAGGGAGATGTAGGACAGTCAAAGGAAGAGACCTTGTTAGGGTTTAGGAAAAGGATTGAAATCTATGGGTTGCTTCAATTTCAAGTCTAGATCTGAATTTTCAATAAGTCTGGAACCATGAAACCTGGGATTTCAATGCCAAGTTGATGGTGGATTTGAGATGTGAGTCTAAACGATATGAAATTAGGGCCCAATTAGCGGAGGAAGATGGTTTGGATGTGCTTAGGAATAGATCTAACATCTTTCTGTTTCTTCAAGAAAGAGTTTATAATAACTAAACTAGAAAGGTTACTTCTTTTAGGAAAAGGGATTGGTAAAATAAGATATCAACTGAAAGCAAGTAGGTATGGATACTAGGAAAAAAGAAATAAAATAAAACATAATGCACATTGTTATGAAAAGGATGAAAGGAAAGTTGAAAGATGATAACAGGCTCCCTCTAGAACATAGGAATCACATGTAAGGATTGGTCTTTCACCAAATCCATGCATCATATAGGGATTGATTTGCAACAATAATTGCCCCCTCACTCCCCCTGAGGAAAAGTTCATCTTTATGCAATCATGAAAGCGTAAAGCCTGTACACCACTTTGAGACTATACATAGAAAAACCTTAACTCAGAGCTTCATAAATCCAAAACTATCCCCAGAAAACATGCTTAGAGTTAATGTAGCATTTAGTGTTAAACTGTTAATAGTTAATATGGAATGAACAGTTCCATGAAGAGTATTGCTACAATAATGATCCTTATCAAGTTATCAAATAAGATTGCGATCCTTTAATCTCAGCCCTTGATTCCAGAATAACCCACTAAAATTAGAAATAATGAAGAAAATACAGAGAATTGATGATAAAATTAAATCCATTAAAAATAACTTAGTAGCAGCCCCTATGATGTGTCATGGCATGATTTTGGATGTACATCAAGGGGCTTGTTGCATAAGCATTAATATTGATACTAGATTCCTTTTTTCTCAAGAGGTGGAAAGAAGCTGAACAAGAGCGAGCCAAGGCCATTTCAAGCTTGGCCCCAAATTTTAGATGGTTCCTTCGTGCTTGAGATGAGCTAGAAAAAGTTGGCTCAAGCTTGACTTGTTTTCTATCATGCCAGCTCATTCTTCACTCTCATAGGCTTGACATAACAAGGGTGGATTTTAGTCTTAGTGATGCATAGAAAAGACAAGCCTAGTATATTTGCTCAGGTGAACTGACCCCTCCATCTGTTATCTCTCATCTGTTAGTCTCAAACCAGACCTTGGATATGAATCTCCTATTGGCAGATGTGCTTGAGATTGAAGGAGCTAGCAGTAAGAGATTCATGCACAAGATTGATGCTTCAACTGCCCCTTGGTGCCTGGTTTGATGCAATGGAGAGGCAGAAGTCCAAAGGCTAAGAGGGAGATGACAGAGAGGAATGATATGCCTTGTTTCATGACAAGGGTGAGGTAGAAGGGAGGCAGAAGAGTTGGACCTCTTCAGTGGAGGGATGAGAGTATAGGAGCAAAAGATGGTGGGCGGCTGCGACTTTGAGATACCAGAGAGGGTAAATTATGGAAGGGTTATATAGCACCTTTTAGTTTCCTCCCATTAACATGGGCCATTAGACTTGAATCTAATGGCTCAATGTTAATAAGCAAATAACAATTTGAGCTGTTGGGACAATGAATCTAACTGTTGCAATGTTCATAACTTAATATGCAAATAAAAATTGGAGCGATTAGATTCAGATCTAGTGGATGCTGTACTTATTTGAATAGATTTGTTAATAGCCAATTATTAATATTGAACATTTGAACTATTCCTTATCTATAAATAATAAGTGAACAAATTATACTTGTTTATGTATTTATATTTTAATCCATATTGAGCCAAACATGATTATGCCCAACTTATGTTCAGCTTAATTATTTCCAAGTCTAAAATCGTATTGCTTGTCTTCTGATTAGATGAACCAATGTTCAACTAAATTTTAAGCTGAAAATGGGTTGCTCATGAGCAACTTGTTCATTTTGCCAAGTGTTGCTTCTCAATTAAAGTCTTCTTATGTGAATGTTTAAGACATTCACAATCTCCTTTCAATAACATGTGACAACACCACTCTTATATTTTCCTCCAGTGATCTGTGTTAGAATCCATGTCAGATACATATCCTAATGGTTATGCGTTAGACGCTTGGATACAAGAAATCTTTATGATTGAAGCTATAAGGTATTGGTAGAGAGGTGGACTCTCCACCTCTTCCAACAATGTGTTCGACCCACTAAATAATTGGGAACTTTGAATGAGAAACATGTATATTGGGAAATAGAAAATAATATGTTTAAATATTTGCTTTTTCATACAATATTTGAGTATATATTTTTAGTTAAAAATATCTTTTGTATGTATTTCTGTTATTACCTTTTGTCCTCTTAGTGGGTCAGACTATTGGATGTGTCTGAGTCTGACTCTTGTATCTGAGTCCATGCAATACCATAAAAAAATCATAAAAGATGGTGATGGTAAGTGAGTGACACATTTAAGAATTTGTAACACTAGAAGACATTGGCTTGCTTCTTTCTTCAGACTAACAAGACATAAGGTCCCACCTGATCATCAAGCACAACCCTCTATCCACTATACACCTCAAGTTAAATGCTGATAGACTCAGTTATGCAACACTTGCTTTCCAGGCATGAAAAAGAATTGGAATGAAAGGAAAGGAATTGGATTTGTGATTCCATTCTATTGTTTGGATGTGAAGCAAAGTAATACATGCAAAAGGATTAGCAGTTGAATTCTGATATTAAATTTAACAAGTTATATATTAGAATGTAATAAATTTCATGTTAATATTTCAGTATCTCATTAATTTTATTTCTTTTTTTATTTTTATAATTTTTATTTATTTATATTTTATATCTTATATTTAATGTTTTATTTTTTTAAATTTTAATCTTTATATTTTAAGCTTGTGGGTTAGAATAGTGGGTGCTGTCTGGAAGCAGGTCTTCATGAAAGGAAATGTGAGAAAATTTTAAACTGTTTTGAGATGAAACCAGGGAAACTCATCCAAGTATTCCTGTTGTTCAAAATTCAGCTTTAACCATGCAGGAGGTTTTTGGATTGTGAAATAATTCAATATATTTGATTCTTCTATCCTATACTTTTATTTCCTGCTAAGTTGTAGGCCCACTTTCGCACTCCACTTTATATCGAGTATCTGTCCTTGATTTCATACAAGGAGAAGACATTATCTCTATTTCTAGGTGCATAAAATAGTTCTTGAATCTTTGTTCTTTCATGATGAACATCCTTTCCAGTTACTGAGGATTCATCACCAGAGTGAACCAGTAAATTCTATGATATATTGCCATTCGGTAATATTTAGAAATTGAGGAAGCAAAATCTGGATCTATACTCTTGGCAGCATCAGGCTCATTTGCTATAGTCTTATTTTTCAGGTTTAACCCTTGTTGTGAGTGGTCTTCACACAAATATGTGGGGGAATGCATCAACAGATTGAGACTGAAATCTATGTCCAAATATGTTTTAGGACTTACCTTATTATAGATCTTGGTATATTATTTAAACTTAAGGCTTATTTGCACTACAGGTAAGCGAAGCTAGAAGCTTGGACAGAGATCTGGTAGAGAGTGGTTTGATTTTTGCTGGTTTTGTGGTAATTTAGCCCAATTAAGCTTTTGATTTTTATCTTTTTTTTTTTAATGTAATATTTATTGTAATTAGCTGTTCCTTCGGTGATGATTGAAATATTAATTAGCTGCTTGGGCCTTGAGGTTTTAGTGTGGAGACTTGATACTTATTTTGCTTTTATAGGTTTTTAACTGTCCTATCAGGCCTGACTCTGGCTCTGTCCTATGTGAATTGAAAGGATCATCACATGACCTGGTAGGTTCTTTGCCCCCATCTATGCTTTGGCTATAATGGTAAAACATTTTTCTATCAAATCTTATCAGTTTCATATATATTTTTGCTAATTAATTCCTTTAAAGTAGTTGGGACAAAGCTTGATGGCTATGGTTATTCAATTTAAACATAATACTGGCTTTTTAACCATTAGTTTATGTAGCATATTCTGTTAAAGCAGATGATATAAAGTTAGATATGAAGGACTCTCTACGATTGGTTAGTTGTTGATGGAGTTATCGTTGTCCTACATGAAGTTGGACAAAATGGAGTTGCTGTAGATATTGTTTTTAATTCTTCATATTGTTTCATATCTGCATCTACATGTTAGATGTTAGAATTTAAGAATTGGTTGAATGCATTGTTGAACTTTAATTTCAAGCTAGCTTTAAAAATTGACATATTATTTTACTTTTGCAAAGCAATCTTAGTAAATATTTGATTCAACTGAGATTCAGCGCTTTAGCTTTGTGGTTATTATTGAATTGCTTATTTTTATTTTTGCTATTTCACTGGACTAGTTCTGTGTTTCTGTTTTTCATATTTTCATTTTAATGAGTTTTATGAGTCCTTTGAATAAATATGTGTTTCTCATTGGAAAGCCATCGCAGATATAAGATGACATATCTCTTTTTGATGATTGATTTTGTAGAAGTTGAGAATATCACGTAGAACTTCCTGAAATACTTGTTTTAACTATCCATCATGCCATGTCCTAATGGATGTCATCATGTTAGGTAATGATTACTGGTGACCAAGCTTTAACAGCTTTTCATGTTGCTAGCCAAGTTCATATCATGTCAAAGTCTGCATTGATTTTGGACCGCAAAAAAAAATGGTGAAGGTTTTGAGTGGGTTTCACCTGATGAAACTGAGATAAATCCATACAGGTAAAAGTTCTATTCTTGTTAGTGAACTGTTGCTCAATTCAAGCTGCTTGTAACCAGTATTTCTTGGACCGTTGGCATGAATTCCAGATGTCTAATTATCCTAAAGTGTCTAGTATGGAATGAATACATATGTCTAATTATCCTTAAGCTTATATGAGAATCCGATTCAGATATCCTCAGGGAAAAAGTTGATGACGGAAACATAGAAAAATAATTTTAATTAAGCTAATTATTTTAAAAATTTTGTCAAAGAAAATTGTAGAATATAATATTTGTTAAATTCTTTCACTATGTGTTTTTCAGACTTCCCAATTTGTTGAGAGATGAAAGCAAAAAGGCTATTTTGCAAAGTTATTTCAATGCTTGTATCCTTGATTAATCTTTAGGGTCTGTTTAGTTGGGGTATATCAGATTATGGGATAAACTGACAATTCCTAGGAATCATTTATCTAGAAAAATGATTGCAAAGGAAAATAACTTTTACTATGTTTGGTTGGTGGAAAAATTACTCTAAAAAATGATACTAAAAAAAGATTACTACATTTTGTTGGAAGTAAATCTATATAGGATTATGGCTAAATTTACAAATATATCCTTAAATATAAAATCTATATAGCATTGTTATCTCCAATTAGTTTTTATATAGTGACTATAATCACATAGCCCTTTACATAATGTTATCTCCATCTTAATTTATTTGCAGAAGTTTTTTATTGAATGAATTTTGAAAGACATCAAAACAAATTCAATGATTACATATGCAGCTTTATTGGGGGTATTTTTGTCAAGTATGAATTACCACCACTCGGGAATTTACCAAATACCAACCCCCCATGATATTTGTTTTACCTTCTCTCTCTGAAAAATAAACACGGGCCCACTAATTTTTTTACCATCTCTCTCTTCCACTTTTCATATCAAATATGGTAATCTAGCATAGGAATCATTTTCTCATGCCAGATTACCCCCAACCAAACGGACTGTTAGAGAATGTCACTAACTCGCTATCAATATTGTTATGGTGGTTGAACTTATTATTGGAAGAGTAAAATTATCCATCCATCTGCAGGTGGTGTACAGCCTCCCTCATCATCATCAAAAAAAAAAAAAAGAAAAAAAGAAAAAAGAAACACCATCTATCTGTAAAACCTGAAAAAAAATATAAGTATGCATGTGTCTGACGTGTATCTGATTTGGATATGTATCTGACTCGCATTTTTTGAGCTGGATGCAAATTTTCATGTAGCATAGCTTCATACATGGCAGCATTCATTCTAGGCACTTAGATACACATACATGTATGGTAACACAGACACATAAGCCATTGTTTTGATGGTTGTCCGTAAAAGAGCTACTAAAGAGGTGAAGGAGAGGGAGGTATATGCTTCCTAACAATCAAAATGATAGAATAACCATTACCTTACATGCTATTTAAGTTATTTTTAGGTTTATTTTAGATAACTGAAGATGTGTTAAAATACAAAATTGATAGTTAACCAAGATGATTTTACACCAAAAAATAGTGACACTTAAATTGTGCAGCACTTGAAACTAAGAGTCCTTTACATTGGCACTTGATGTAGGATAGTAGGGAATTAAGGCTACCTACATACAATGGTGGACAAGGTTCACCATCTAGGTACCATACCCCCTACCAGGAACATGCTAGTCCTATGTCATTACGACCGATACGAGGTTGGTTCTAGATATCGGGATTCAGTATGCCCCCAGTTCCGAGTTTTGATTTGGTGCGGCATGGTATTGCCTAGTATTGGTTATATGCACTAGGATGGTGAGCCATGATGGTGGACCTTGAGGTGAAGGATTAGGGTTTTGAAGGACTTTGCTTCCTGCCATTTGGATTCTAAGATTGCATAGTCAATACGAAAACTTTAAATTTACTCTATGTAGGGTGTCCTCTATGTATGAGAGTGAACCAAATCACAAACTAGAGCTTTTATAAAAGTGGAATATAAATCTATAATCAAATTAAATCAAATGATGTACATTGGTCTTGAAAGAAAGCAATATGATCTATTTGCCGGTACATAGAAGAAAAGATAAATGATAGATTTGTGAAATAAAGAAGAAGAAGAAGAATATTAAGAGAAGAAATAAATAAGTTGCGAGAAATAGACTGCGGGAAGGGGGGGGGGTGGAAGAGTGGGTGGGGATAAGAATGGGGTTGAACCTTGGCCAAAAGGAATTTTCTTGTTTCTTCATAAAATTCTGGGTACAAAGATTTGGAACAAGCAACAAGCCCCTTTTAGACTCTTTATAGACCTAGCAAAAACTCTAGGAAGCCCTAGTTTGAGTCATTGAGGACTCTTTACAAATATAGAGAGAAAACCTCTGAAATAATGCTAATTAGCCAACTAAGTAGGTGCTAGTAAGGACTCCTAACTGATCCCGGCACTTTAGTGATCATTTTTCACATACAGTACCACGTGAACAGTAATAACATTTTCTTATTTTATTTTTTTTACACCAGAAAATAAAATAAAAAATGAAAAAGGAGAAACAAAAGCAAGCTAGAAACCCTCTATGAACAACTAATCTTGCCTTTAGATACTAGAACTTAATTAGACATAGAAGGTCAACCTACGAATCATTGGCTGCAATCATCTCCTAGATTATGTTGGACAGCACTTCCAAAAAAATGAGTGCCAAGGATTAGCGCTTTTTGCTGATATCAGCCGGAACTTCGAGATGAGAGAGTTCAGCCATGTCATATCATATCCAAAAGTGTCGACACTTTCAAAACTTTTTTCGAAGTGGGGGGTCCAAATAGCATAGAACTATATATGTCAAGTATGTTTTACCTGATTTTGTGCACACATTTGTTGTTTATGTATCTTCCTCTCATCTGCTTGAATATCTTATTTCTGTTATTTGTTATTGGGTCATCACACCACTAGTGTTGCTGGAGCTGAAGCTATGACCTTTCTTAATTTTGATGTCAGTTGTCTTTAAATCATAATTCCTGACAGTTAATTGTGGCTCCAGTGAGTACGAGGTGGAAACATTGTCAGATTCCCATGATCTTTGCATAGGTGGTGACTGCTTTGAAATGCTACAGCGGACTGAGGCTGTTCTCAAAGTCATCCCTTACATCAAGGTTGGTAGGGTTTTTATTAACATGGTATTTGCTCTGCAAACTTAACATGATAATGACTTTTATGACTCTTGACTACTTTCAGGTTTTTGCACGAGTTGCTCCTGAACAAAAAGAACTTATCTTGACTACTTTAAAAACAGTTGGTAGGATGACATTGATGTGTGGAGATGGAACCAATGATGTTGGGGCCCTACAGCAGGTAAAATGTCTTGTTTCTCACCTTCTTAAACATAAGTTTGACCTCTGACTTGAATTTTGGAAAGATATATTCTCATTCATATACATTCATAAATGTGTATCAAGAATTACGTGTAAGTTATGGCGAGGATGAGTATGATCCAAGGTTCGCGGACTTGATACTGGAACTCATGCTGGTTGTTGGCCGGTACGGTACCATACCATACCGTATCGAATAGTATCGTATTGTATTGATAATACAAAAAATCAAAAAAAATTCCACCCATTGATTAAAAAAAAAAAAAAGAAAACTGGGTCGAACCGGATTAAACCGTATCGAACTGGACCAAACTGTCCAGTATCGGGAGGTTCGGGCCGATATCGTACCAAACCGACCGATTCGGTCCGGTTCAAATTATTTTCCGAAAATCTGGCTTGAATTGGATCGGCTCCCCACTGGTACGGTTTGGTACGGGATGTACCAGCCGGCTTGGGCTGTTACGAAATGCTATGTACTATGATCCAATCTTTTTATCATTGGCATTCAGTAATCACAAGCTGAACCATAAAATTTTGTGGTGTTTGGGCCTTGTGAGACTCTGCATGAAGGATCCAGTAAGAATCCTATTGCTTTATTTCCTTTTCCAGGTCATGGCTATATATACTGGGTTTTGGTTCAATAATTTAGTCAGAATTTATTTTTTGTTCTCAGGGTTTCTTGGGATGCTTTTAGGATTAGAACCTCAACAACTAGATTGTTATTTTTATTCTGATGCAGCACTTTTTACAGATAGAAGACATTCTTGGTTCCTATATTGCTGTTAGTGAGTCATGTAATGCTGGCTTTACCTTTTACTCTTCTGCCTTGAATGGAGCTTGAATGATGGAATTTCTCATACTCATGGTTTTATTATTTAAGTTACAATTCTGCTTTACGTTGCGCTCCTGTGGTCATGTTGCTCAAGACGTGTTATGTGTTTGTTGTGTCCTACCAATGGGTCATGAAAATATCGCCACTTTGCTATAAGTATTCTAAGGTTCTTCTCTTTTTTTTATCTGACCTGAATTAAATTTTTTTTCCTCCAAATGTTCAGGCATGTGGGAATTGCTCTATTAAATGCTGGACCACCATCTCAAACAGGAGATTCAACCTCACAGATATCCAAACCTGAAAGTAGATCAGGAAAATCAAAGAAGTCAAAGCCCATGACTGAATCATCACATTCAGCTGCTCCCCCTAACAGCTCCACAGGGACGACAGACAACCGTCACCTAACTGCAGCTGAGAAACAGCGTCAGAAGCTGAGGAACATGTTGGATGAGACGAATGAAGAGGGCGATGGTCATGCACCACCAATTGTCAAGCTTGGTGATGCCTCCATGGCATCGCATTTCACAGCGAAACATGCCTTGGTTGTCCCCACCCTCGATATCATTCATCAAGGTCGGAGTACCCTTGTGACGACACTTCAAATGTTTAAGATTCTCGGCCTGAACTGCCTTGCAACAGCTTATGGCTTGAGTGTCATGTACCTGGATGGTGTCAAGCTAGGAGACATCCAGGCCACCATCAGTGGGGTCTTCATTGCTGCTTTCTTCCTTTTCATCTCCCATGCTCGCCCTCTGCAGATGCTATCCGCTGCTAGGCCCCATCCCAATATCTTTTGTGCTTATGTCTTCCTCTCCCTGCTTGGCCAATTTTCTATGCACCTCTTCTTTCTAATTTCACCTGTTAATGAAGCCTCAAAGTATATGCCAGAGGAATGCATGATTCTGACTTTCACCCAAACCTTTGTGAACACTGTCTTATATGCTGAACATGATGATCCAGGTTGCGATCTTTGCTGTAAACTACATGGGCCACCCATTTAACCAGAGTATATTAGAAAACAAGCCTTTTCAGTACGCATTATTTGCTGCGGTAGGTTTCTTCACAGCGATCACTTCAGATTTGTGTAGGGATCTGAATGACTGGCTGAAACTTGAGCCGCTGCCAGACGGCATGAGGGAAAAGCTGATGATTTGGGCTGCCTTCATGTTTCTGGGCTGTTATGGGTGGGAGAGGCTGTTGAGGTGTTGGGCGTTCCCAGGTAAAATGTCATCATGGAAGAGCCGGCAAAGGCAGGCAACGGTTGCCCTTGAGAAAAAGTGTTTATAATGGTTTTATTTACTACGAGGGCTGATACTGATGATGGCATCAGCATGTTCCCTCTATCAATTGTCCTCAGGAGGTGCAGTTGCTGATACAACATATGCTTCCTTTCACCTTTAGGCTAGTATGACAATTTTGTTATTAATGATGAAAGGGTGTACTAATACTAGAATTATACATGCCTGAGATAGCAGGATTCTTGTTCTTTTCCCATTTTACTTGTGAAAATTGTGTTCCATTTATTCCAATGTTAAGGGGGGTTATGTGGTCAATTAAGGGAAACTGTACATGCAACCATATTACAGATATTAGCAGCCTTCCATTGAATGTGGAAAACAAAAAGGTTATGTGTTTCATCGATCAAGGTTAACACTACTGAATGTGCTATGGAGCTTGATGACTTTCTGATTGCTATCAGGGAAGGACCGGCGCATGACTTTCCCATTGTAATTTTTGTAGCCCAGCCAAACTATGTACCAAGTTTAGGGCGGGGTTGATTTTGTGCGGACATAAATTGATATATAACCTTTGATTAATTACGCAATCAAGATTTCCGAGTTTCCCCACAAAAAAAAAAGAAAAAAAAAGGAAAACTAGGCAGTGGGCACGCTTCACTCCCTCCCATCCTCTCGTTCTCAGAAACAGTCGGTGGAAACATCTCTTAAATGCCGTAATGTTTGATTGATTTTGCGATGAAGAGATTTCTGGGTTTGCGAGAAAAGCTCACATGCACATTGAGGCTCTGCGTTAAGATATATAAAGAAAATATTTATGGCAAAGAACTCATCAACTCATAGGATAAATAAGAATAAAAAAATAAAAAATTACAAAAAATCACAGTTTCACCTTCACATTTTCCGTCCTTCAGGTTATGATGGGCCAATTTTACAGTTAGATCATGATGACTATTTAATAAAAAAAAATAAGGTTTGAATTTGAATATTTGATCTATTTAATAAATAGATCTGAGTTTGCAAATTTTAAAAGCTTGCCATATATCTAATAGAGTTGTCAATTTAGGTTGGGCCTTCGGGTTGGCCCATCCTACTATGTAAATGGGACGGGTTGAGTTTGTATTTTAGCAATTCGTTTAAAAATGGGTCAAATGATCTGTACTATTTGGATCGGTGGATCGGGATAATCCGTCTCTTTATATATATATATATATATATATATATATATATATATATTTCAAAAGAGGATTCCAAGAGATAATTGATGAAGAAGAGGAAGAAGATGAAGAATTGAATGAAGAAGAGGAAGAAGATGAAGACCATAATAATGATATGAAGGATAATTTTTTAGGACTTTAATTTACCTCTAAATTAGTTTGAAAATTGAAATTTAAAGTCTTTTTAAATTTGGGTTGTATTAAGTATTTAGTTTAAGTTTGACGATTTCATTTTGACTCTAGATGTGATACTTTGATAGGTTGATCTAAGCTCAAATTGAATATGAAATTCAATTTATATTACTGTTTATAATTTTTTTTTTTAAAATTTTGGTTGGTTGGTCCATTTAACCCGCGGCCCATGACAGGTCAAGTTGGGTTGAGATTTTTTCTACCCGTCAGTTAAACGGGCCAGTCCGCTCTGACCTGTTTAGAGATGGATTGGGGTGGATTGGCCCATCTTAACAGCTCTAATATCCAATCCAATCTAATCTGATTGCCACAAAATTTGTCAGGGCAGGTAGAACTAACGTAACTAATATTTGCAGCAGGCAAGTAGGCCCAGCAAACAATGTGCCTGACTCGTCATTTGAACCAGTTAAAACTGACATGAGGTCATTTGAACTAGCCGCGGCAATCAGCTTGCGGGGACTGATAATTGTATGCGGTATTTTTAGTAGGAGAAACAATCCTTTAAGAATCGGGCTCAGATCCTCATTGGATATATCTGCCCTCATGTGAATCGGATGGAGATTTTGATGATCTTTTAGTTGCTTTGACGGTGAAAAGATTCTTCTTTGCTTTGTTACAAAACTGCGAACAGATATTAGGCAACACCAAGAAGTCTCTATATCCTTTCTCGGTCTAGCAAGCCGACTGTACGTGGGCCAAACATAGAACATCACACCAATTTCAGAAAAAGCATTGAAGCACATAACCTAAAGAGCAAAATGAACAAAAGTTTATAGAAATAAAAATTGACAAGAAGGTCGAAAAAATTATGAGCACATCAAATGACAAAATATCTAATTCCATTCTCCGATTTCTTCAAAGATACTGACATCAATACATATTTTGAGGGAAAAAAAAGTATCCATACATGCACATCAACTACACCTTCATCACATTGATCCCTAAAGATGCTTGTTCTGATGATGCCTTGGGAAGGTAGACATTCCATCCTGTAACAGTGAACGTATATGTCGTGTCTCTTCAGATGCTCGTTTTCTAAGTGCTACAATTTGTTGGAATGGTTTATCCTTACAAAAGCTGTTCCAGTATAATTTCAATTCTTGTAAAGGAAAAACAGCAAAAAAAAAAAAAAAAAAAAAAAAAAAGGGAAAAAGAAAAGAAAAAGCAAGAAATGAAAAAAAAAAAACAATTCTCAGGAATTATTACAAAAATAGATACTGGAGATTCTGTTGCACATAAAACAGGAATTTGTTTACATGGTTGTTCTTCACGTATTTGTGATAACTTGCAGCAGCAAATGGAGATGTCTTCTTCTGTGTTGAGAACTTATCATTGAGGCTAATCACTGGTTAAGTTTCTTAGTCTTGATTCATGGACTATAAAGCTTCTCAAGGAAATATATATGGATTATCAAGATTTAGTCCACGCATATGAACCCAGGAAATATATATGGATTATCAAGATTCAGTCCTCGCATATGAACCCACCTTTCTGTTCCCACCTTCATTATGTCACCATGTTTTTCTTTCTCAAGAATTACTCTTATCTATGATCATTTGATTTCCTTAGAAAAATCAAAATATTCTCATCTATTAGGGATGGAAATAGGCCAGGCGGCTTGTCAGGGGCCTACGACCTGGCCTGCTGTCGGTCTGGCCTGGCCTGACCTATTTATCTAAATAAACCAGGTATAGACTTTTAAAAAGGCCTGTTTAAATAAATAGGTCAGGCCTAAAATTCTAAAGCCTGGCCTGAAAGCCTGCAGGCTGGCCTATATAAATTATATATATATATAATTTAATAAAAATTATTATTTTATTAATATATATAATTAATTAATTATTGATTTTACCTATCAATATTCAATTATCTTAGTCCTTTCGAGAATCAAGAAGACGGAAGAGTCTTTTTAAATAGGCTTTCAGGCTAGGCCAGGCTTTTTTATTTTGCAAAACAGACCAGGCCGAGCCTTATTTTAATCCTGAACCAGTCCAACAAGCCAGGCTCGGGCTAGTATTTTACAATACAGGCCTGGCCTGTTTAAGCCAAAGCCTGGCCTATTTCCACTGCTATCATCTATTTACAGAGAGAGACAAGCAGCAATATGGGTGCAAGATTCACGAGATTAGTTGGTTAATCAAGGACATGTGATCTACCGACAAATAGTTACATGCATAGGCCTGAAACAATGCTTGCACCTCGTTATCTAGCATTGTCTCCAATGAAGAAAGGTGTATACCATGCTTTCTGTTTTAGAACTAGAGCCTCCTACTCGAATTTTAGATTTAAAGTTTTGAATAGGAATGCCTTCTTCTAAAAATATGCGACATTATATATCAGAATCATCCATTATTTCTACTGCTCCAAGAACAAAATCAAATATGAGCATGATGGTTAGTATTTGCCTTCTTCGCTTGAACAACAATCACCATTTATGAAGAAGTAGAGAAATCAGCAGACAGAGCATGAAATACATGTGCAGAAATTTTTTGATTAATTGCAATATTTGCAACTATCCGAGAGATATCCTAACAGCAAAAACTAACCCAATATTTGCAGATATCCAAGAGATATTCTAATGCGGAAACCAGCAAGACTATGACAAGTTTATCAATCTCCATCAGAGCTAAAGCTTGATTTGTTTAAGAATTTGCCCGTTCGTCAATAATAGACATAACTGCAGTTACCAAAACCTACCAGAGAGACAGATTTAGAAATTATCAGCAAACTGAGTTTAGTGAAATTTTGAACTGAGGTGAATGAGGGAGGAGATGTTATGTTAACTTGGAGTGCACGGAATTGGAGACTTACTTGGGTCAGTTGTCGAGACGAGCCCGGAGTTCCTAAAGTAGCAGTTCCAGTAGTTTCGGCCTCGGGCTTGATAGTAGAGGTTCATGGCAACTGAAGCATGGGATATGAGGTTATCTGGGTAAAAACAAAGGCAATCCTTCTGTAGTACCTTGCAGTCCACCTGAGAGCAAGCATAGTTTAAGTTTCCGGTCAGAGTAGCTTCGTCGGATGAAGGTTTCGCCACGCACCAAGTTTTCTGCAACAACTGAACAAAATCCCCTGTACATCAGTCGACTCGTAATCTAATTTTTGATTACATATAAAGCAATTTCCTATAGAATTAAATGAGAATTCCAAAGACATGATGATCTTGCAAGGTAATTTACCTGTCCTTGTGATGATGCAATAGCTCTCCCTGTGAATAAACAAGAGTTGCATCAACATGGATCGGTAACATAAGAAAACTTTGTATGAAGTTGCATTGTTGACATGAGGTACTGGTGACATTTTAATGTAGATGAATAACATATTGAAAAATGGTAATAATTGTTCAGCAGAAAAACAAAATGGTACTAATTCGCTGCCAATTCGAGCTCAAAGGGATCACGTAAAAAAGAAGTTCAATAGTATGATCTTGTCATTATGGTTGGTAAGATAAAAACACCCACAATTAACTTTTAGAAAAAGAAAGGAAATGATTCAAATCTTTTGAAGAGGAAGGTGTACATAATCAAGCCAACCCAAATAGAAGAAGCAGTAGAAAACTAATCTTGTAGTTATTATAGATATATTTCAGAATTATAGAATCACTTATCAATTGAGTAAAGATTCATATCATATTTGAAGAACCACTATTTGCTGCAAACCACAAGCCCGTAGCAGAGATAAACTATTAAAAATCAGAAAGATAAAAATCGTGACTTCTCAAAATCTTTGCATTGGATACAAGGAAGCTTTGAAAAAAAGTAAAACAGACAACCCTTTTATCATTTGCAAAGTAATAAATCACCAAAAGGAAGAATGGAAGAGCCTAAATTGGATTAGTTTAAGAAAAACTCAGATAAGACTACCACGAAAGAGCTTGCCATTTGATTACATAAAAGAAAGACAAATAGCCACACAAAAGGTATCTATTAAGCAAATATGACACTTGATTGTGGGAAAAGAAGACTATAGGAATTGTAGGTGGGACCGGAAGATATCCTAGTTCTTACCTAGTGCCAAAGAAAGGAGTAACAGAGGAAAAAAGAAAGCTAAAGAAGTAGATGCCTCTATTTTTCTTGCCATTGTTTTTCTCTTGGGAGAAGTAAGGAGAGAATTCATGTTATAATAATCAAGTGAAAGAATGAGAGTGTTTTAAAGAGGAGCAAGCAAATAGGTGATTCGGTTTTGCAATGGTTGTATTCTTCAGAATTTATCTTGGCTTGCTTGGAGAGAGAAAAGAGAGCTTACTAGATTCCTATCCACTACCTTGACACCACCTCTCTCTCTCTCTCTCTCTCTCGATGGGTTACTACTGCCGGACCCACCTAACAATCCTCCTCCATCTTAACTCTTTAAAACCAAAATAGTAAACTTCAAGTTTTAAGGCCATTCCACCACCCCCCCCCCCCCCAAAAAAAAAGTCCATCCTCTCGACTTCAAAACTAAATTATTCTACATCCTTTCGGTAAAGAATCAGAGTCTTTCTTCCTTCCTTTCTATGGAATTCATAAAAGAGAAAAAAAACTCTAATATTTTAAAAAATAAAATATAGTTTTTTTAAAAAAAATAAAAATCAAGAGCATCATAGTGCCATTAATTAGCTGCGGCAGTTGTTTTAATCTATTATATTGCAGCCATGGTTAACAGTGAAGCAATAGCAAGCCTAAAAATATTAAATATTTTTTTTTGTAAGGTTAAACAATTTTAATATAGAAATTGTTTTAATTTGTGAATAGTGCATGGAAACGTGTTCAGGCGGGTCCATTGGTGCTCACATCATAAATGGAAAATTTAAGGGCATAATGAAGTGATTAAATTGCTATGTACAGCCTCTAGTATTTGGCCATTAATCTTCTAAACATTCACCAATTGGATATTCTTTTCTTGGAAAGAAATGATGCCTGTTATAATGACCATCTATGGCCATTATAAATTTATTATGTAGCTCCAGTAACGGCAATGTTAAATAATATTGATTACTTGAAACGAATGGTATTTTATCTATCCAAAAAATAATGTGCTGCATGCATAATTCATGCATGGTATGTCTGTGCTAGCACACATACAGTATGAGAGAGTTCCAGAGCTTTTATGGCAGCCATTCCTCCTATTCTTCTAATTTTTCTTTACAAACCGACAATGAATTTTAGCATAAACTAGCTCAACTAGTGGTCACACCCTACAATCAGTGACCTCTCACAATCATTCCCCATCATTAATTTCTTATTTCTATTTATGTATACATTTTTATTTATTTCTATGAAAATTTATTTTCTATTTTCTATATTTTGTTTTTACTTGATTTACATCGTAAGATTTCATTTTTATGTTTAGTTTTATTTTTGCTTTTATTTATTTTGTTACATTTTTATATCTTTATTCTTTTTTAAAGTGATCCATATCTTCTTATTTGATTTTAGATTTTAGTGGTGTTATAAACTTTTAGTTTTATGTTAATTAATTTATGTTCTTTAATCCTATTCTGTATTTGATTTCGTATGTTTAATATAGTTCTTCTTATTTGTATATCTATTTCAATCAAGAATAAAAATAACACAAAATAAAAATAATATTCTCAAAATACCATGTTTAATATACTAAATGACTTTTAGGAGCTGCCCTACTTTCAGCATTTCATGGATTCTAGTTTGGCAATGTCGTCTTCAATTACTCCTAGGTATCATATATTATAATAGTTTTTTATACTTTTCTAAGCTTTATTTTTTTTATTTTTTAAAAAATTCAAAATCAAATCCAACTTACATCCTAAACAAAGCCAATAGTAAACCAAAAAGCAACAAGTGTTAATCATGTTTTGGTTTGTTAGCAGGTATTTATTTCTTTGTACTGTTTTAGATAAGGACTAAGGTGAAAGGATAAGGTTGGTGACAGAGAGATGAGATACAGAAAGATAAAATATTCACTCATTGCCTTCTTGTTTATTGCACAAACTCACCAATCACATATCGATCATTTCTCCTTCAAAGCAAAAAAGAATTTAAAGATACTTATAAGATAGAGAAATAAAAATTCACAAAAGAAATGTTGTATGAAAGTTGCACGTGTAATATGATAAGGTTAGACATTGGGTTCTAGAAGAAATTTATTTTAATTACATCCAAATCCAATCAAACTTTGAGACCTAAAACTTAACCCAAAAAGCTTATACGTGTATTTCATGTTCATCACACAAATACTCACCAATCTACATATTACTACTTTATCATTAGGAGTGTGGGAGGAAGATTTGGAGATGCTTTGGAGATAGAAAGAGAAATAATAAATATATTATATGAAAACTTGTAAAAATTGTGGGGCATATGGGGTTTTGGGACCTACAACTCTACTTGAAAAGCTTATCTCGATGGCTGTGCTCGAGATGGCCTGTTTATTGATCACAGCTATTCATTTATGATAAGATAACTATGATTGAGTAGGTGGTGAATAGAGGTGCAAATGGGATGGGTCAGATCGGATCATGAGTGACCCTGACCTGAACCAACCATGATCCGATCTGATTTCCTGATCTAGTCATAATGTTGGACTTAAATTCAATCCAATACAAGATCGAGTTGGAACAAGCTGGGTCCATGTCAAAATTTTTCACTCAATAGATCATTCGGATTAGGTCGGGTCCATGTATAACCTATCTCCAACCCAAAATTCAGTTATGGGTCACATATAGCCAATTATGGCTACCACATAGTTAATTACTATTAACCACATAAAAAGGACTTCCTTACCAAAATAGAAAAAACACATAAAAAGGACAATAAACAATGTTGCTCTCATAATAAATTAGGATATAAAATTAATTTGAACATATGTTCATGTTAAAGATATTGCTTATATAAGTCTTAAATCATAATTTAGAGACTCAAATTGGTTCGGATCCAAATAATATATATTAGATTCAGGTCGGATTGAGTAATAGAGTAGAAGATCCAAAACTGACTTAGAAATCAAATGGGTTGGATTGGGTTGGGTTAGATTAGAATTCAGTAAACTTAATCCCAATATAGAAAATGGAATGGATTCAGTTTTAGAATCCGATCTGGCCTAACAGATCCTTTAAAATGAGGCAGATCGAATCTAAGTGGATCAAGTTGAGTCTAAGTGGGCCAGGTTGAATCAAATCATGGGTTAATCCAATCCATTTGCAGCCTTAGTGGTGAGTATCCACTGTAGCAACACACTGCATATGGTGCAGGGATCATTCACATCATCACGCACCCAAACCTCTTATATCCAGGTTTTAGTTGTATCTTTTCCATGAAGAATGATTAATCTTCTTTTATGACCTAAAATTCAGTTCCAGGACAAATATAGCCAACTATAGTTACCACAAAGTTGATTACTATTAACCACATAAAAAGGGTAATAAACACTGTTGCTCTCAAAACAAATTATGATATAAAAATAATTTGAACCTATCTTTATGTTAAAGATATTACTTATATAAGCCTTAAATCACAATTTGAAGGCTCAAATAGATTTGAGTCCAAATGGTATGTATCAGATTCAGGTCGGATCGAGTCATAAGTAGAAGATCCAAAACTGGCTTAGCAATCAAATGGGTTGGATCAAGTAAGATTAGGTCAAAATTCAGTAAATCCAAACCAGATCTAAAAAATGAAATAGATCCAATTTTAAAATCCAATCCGATCCAATAGATCCTTTAAAGCGAGGTAGATCGGATCTAAGTGGATCAGGTTGGATCTAAGTAGGTTGGGTTGAATCAGATCATGAGTCAATCAAATCTATTTGCAATCTTAGTGGTGAATATCCATTATAGCAACACACTACAATCATTCACAATTGTCACATATAAATATATAATTATGATCGATAGATTGACCATCTCGAGTTCCAACTTAGTGGATCACTCAATCATGGCCATCACATTGTGCACGAATGATCGTGATCAGTAGAACAATAGATCGGCCTTTCGAGCCTAAACTTTTTGTATTCAGATTTGGGTCGTATCTTTCATACCAAAAAATGGTTGATTTTTTTTTTTTTTTTTATGATGCATCTAGAAGACTGTATTTTGCACAAATCTTGAAGCACTTTGAATCCCTTCATTCATCTACGCGCAGCTCTCAAAGCGACTATTGCGTGATCCAACGGTGGATTCACGCCAAGGAAGTGAATCCTTCTTTCGTGCCAAGGATACGCCACCAGTTTCCCACCCTCCAGGCCCAAGCCCTGTATTCTGAGTCTGATGGTTTGGTACGTTATAATCGGCACTTAAGATTGCTCCCATGCTTCCCCACTGTGGCTCGAGATAGAGGTGCTCGACGTCTTCAAACTTGCCGGAGCGGATTCTTGTGCGATCCTTCCCTCCGGAATCCATAAAGCGCCGATCTTGGCAATCCTTTGTCCTCTCGTTTCTTCGATCTTTCTGTTCTTTGTGATAAATTCTTCATCTCCTCTTGTACCTTCTCCCTCCACTCGGATCTCGACTCCAGCAAAAGTTACGCCTTAACCCATCCCCAGACTCTGCAACTATTTCTCCAATTTTTTTTTCACAATCAGTGGTGGGTTTGCTTGAGTAAGAAAATACCTCTATTTGTTGATTTTTTCCATTAATCTGCCCCTCTTGTTTAAATGCCTTCAGCTCTTTTAAAAGAATGCTCTCCTTGGTAACGTAAATTTTCATTTTACACCACCTAGGTATGCGTTGTCTCTTCTTTGTTATCCAAGTGGGTTAATCAATTTTGCAAATTAAGCATCTAATTTAATCCAATAGAGGATTAAGTTCTGTTCTCCTTCAACTCAGCTGTTTTTAATAATTAAAACTCTCCCTTTATCCCGAAGATTTTAGAGATGCTAATTTACCTATATTCCTCAATTCTGTTTTCTTTCAAACGAATTACTTAATTGCTGGCTTTTATTTTTTCCTAGAACATCTTTGACAAATTAAAAGTATGTGAATGACTACAGTATGAAAATGTCATGATATTAGAATGTGATATTTAAATTATCTAATGTGGTAAATTAATTGAATGCTTTAGGAGTCACTAGTGCCATTTGATGACCAGGGGAAACAAATCAATGGAGGAAGTAATTTTCAAACACCATCTTCAAATAAGAAGCGCCTGGTCGCCAAGCCAGTTGCAGATGGTTCATGTGGTGAAGGCTTGCCTTATGCTCCGGAGGATTGCCCGTCCTGGAGATATATGGCGGTGGAAGGTAAGGGTGAGGAAAACTGCTTCTGGCTACTGGGTTGCTAGATGCCTCTATCCTCCTCCTCATTTTCTCAGAGCTTCTGGCAAAAAGTGGGGACTTCCAAGCAGACCATCAGTTAAAGAATGTATTCAGAAGGAATTTCCTGGTACGAGCATTGATGCTTTCTTTGCCTCTTTTATCTGGAGGTTTCCTTCTGCTGATTGTGCACCAGGAAAAGGTTCAGCTTGGTTCAGTACAATTGTTAGTCTATGATTTTCTTTGACACTAGTAGATCTATCTTTTTGCATTATTTTACTGAACTTGGTTTTAGGTTGATTACTCTCTTTGCAAAATGTGCATTCAATTTGATTCACTCCTCATATGGATGCTTAATTAATTGGATTTCCATTTTGCATTGGTCATACAATTTCGTAGTCAACATGCTCTTCAAAAAGCATTTACTAACTCATCAAAGTCCCCCACCCACAATAATCTGTATCTGAATAATCGGGTCTGCAAACAGGTGATAATGGGACACTCCTTTTCTATTGAGCAAGACAAAGATAGAGGACAGTGGTTTGTTTTATCGGTAAGTACATGGATAGAGGATAGTGGTTTGTATTCTTTGCACTGCATACAAAAAAGTTCTAAAAAAAAAAAAAAAATAAAAAGGCAACCCTATTATCACTTGTAAATTAATGAATCACCAAAAGAAAGAATGGAAGAGTCTCAACTGGATTAGTTCAAGAAAACTCAAGTAAGACTATCACGGAAAAACTTGTTATTTGATTACATAAAGAGAAGACAAGTAGCCACACAAAAGCTATCTATTAAGCAAATGTGACACTTGATTGTGGGAAAAGAAGGCTATACGAATTCCAAGAGGGACCGGAAGACATTGAATTTCTTACCTGATGCCAAAGAATTAAGGAGTAATATAAGAAAAAAGAAAGCTAAAGAAGTGGGTGCTTCTACTTTTCTTGCCGTTCCTTTTTTTTTTTTAGGAGAAGAGAGGGATAAATTCATGTTCTGATAATCAAGTGAAAGAATGGAGATTGAGTTTTCAAGGAGGAGAGCAAGCAAGTAGGTAATACGACTTTGCCAATGGGTGTACTCCTCAAAATTTATCTTGGTCTGGTTGGAAAGAGAAAGAAGAGTCCATCGGTTTTCCTCTACCACCTTAACACCACCTCGTACTACCGCTGATTGTACCCAACAAATCCTCCATCATCTTAACTCTTTAAAAGCAAGATAACGATCTTCCAAGTTTTAAGGCCGTTTGTTTCTCCCATAAAAAAAAAAAAAATAAAAACATCAAGGCCATTTGGTCCTTTCTTCCAACTTTAAAACTAAATTATTCTACATCCATATTGAAAAGAATCAGAGTCTTTCCTTCTCTCCTTTGGGATTCACAAAAGAGATCATTAACAAAAAACCTCTAGTATTTTTAAAAAATAAAATCTATTTTTTTAAAAAAAATAAAAATCAAGAGCATGATAATGCTATTAATTAGTTATAACAATTGTTTTAATCTGATAGAAGAAGAAGCAGAAAACTAATCTTGCAATTTCTATAGAGATATATTTCAGTATTATACAATCATTTATCAATTAAGTAAAGATTCATATCATATTTGAAGAATCAATATTTGCTGCAAGCCATAAGCTTGTCATAATCTTAATGTAATAGAGATAAACTATTTAAAATTAGAATGCTAAAATTTGCAACTTCTCAATACCTTTGCACTGAATATAAGAAAGTCTTGGAAAAAAGGTAAAAGAGACAACCCTATTATCACGTGCAAACTAACAAATCGCCAAAAGAAAAAATGAAAAAACTTAAACTAGATTAGTTTAAGAAAAACTCAAGTAAGTCTACCATGAAAGAGCTTGTCATTTGATTACATAAAAGGAAGGTAAGTAAGTAGCCACACAAAAGCTATCTATTAAGCAAATGTGCACTTGATTGTGGAAAAGAAAGGCTATATAAATTTCAGGAGAGATTGGAAGACATTCTAGTTCTTACCTGGTGCCAAAGAATTAAGGAGTAACAGAGCAAAAAAGAAAGCTAAAGAACTAGGTGCCTCTACTTTTCTTGCAATTGCTTTTTTCTTAGAAGGAGTGAGGGAAGCATTCATATTCCAATAATCAAGTGAAAGAATGGGGGTTGAGTTTTAAAGGAGAAAAGCAAGCAAGCAGGTGATATAGCATTGCCAACAGTTGTACTCTCTTATATTTATCTTGGCCTGATTGGAAAGAGAAAAAAGAGCCCACTAGATTTTCTTTTACTACCTTGACACTACCTCTTACTACCGCCGGTTCTACCCAGTAAATCCTCCTTCATCTTAACATTTTGAAAGCAAGATAACTGTCTTCTAAGTTTTAAGGCCATTTGTTTCTCCCACAAAAGGAAAAAAAATTCTAAGACCATTTGGTCCTCTCTCCTAACTTCAAAACTAGATTATTCCACATCCCTATTGCAAAGAATTAGTCTTTCCTTCCCTTTAGGATTCACAAAAGAGATCATTAACAAAAAATCTTTAGTATTTTTAAAAAATAAAGTTAGTTTTTTAAAGAAAATAGAAATCAAGAGCATGATAATGCCATTAATTAGTTACAATAGTTGGTTTAATATGGTAGAAGTAGCAGAAAACTGATCTCGCAATTTTTGTAGATATATTGCAGGATTATAGAATCACTTATCAATCAAGCAAAGATTCATGTCATATTTAAAGAACCAATATTTGTTGCAAGCCATAAGCTTATCCCAGCCTTAATAAAATAGAGATAAACTATTTAAAATCAAAAAAATAAAATTTGTAACTTCTCAAAATCTTTACACTGGATATAGGAAAGCTCTAAAAAAAAAGATAAAAGAAACAATCTTATTATCACTTGCAAACTAATGAATTACTAAAAAGAAGAATGAAAGAGCCTAAATTAGATTAATTCAAGAAAAACTCAAGTAAGACTACCATGAAGGAGTTTGTCATTTGATTATATAAAGGGAAGACAAGTAAGTAGCCACACAAAAGCTATCTATAAGCAAATGTGGCACTTGATTGTGAAAAAAGAAGGCTACACGAATTTCAGGAGGGACTGGAAGACATCCTAGTTCTTATCTGGTGCCAAAAAATAAAGAAGTAACAGAGGAAAAAAGAAAGCTAAAGAATTTAAAATGGGTGCCTTTACTTTTCTTGCCATTGCTTTTTTCTTAGGAAAAGTGAAGGGAGAATTCATGTTCCAATGATCAAGTGAAAGAATGGAGGTTGAGTTTTAAAGGAGGAGAATAAGTACGCAGGTGATATGGCTTTGCCAATGGTTGTACTCTCCAAAATTTATTTTAGCTTGGTTGGAAAGAGAAAGAAGAACCCATCAGATTTTCCTCTACCACCTTAACACCATCACTTACTACCACCAGTTGTATCCAACAAATCCTCCTTCATCTTAATTATTTAAAAGCAAGGCAATGGTCTTCCAAGTTTTAAGGCCATTTGTTCCCCCATAAAAAAAAATTAAAAACACCAAGGCCATTTTGGTCTCCTCTCCTAACTTCAAAACTAAATTATTCTACATCCCTATTGTAAAGAATCAGTCTTTCCTTCCCTTCTTTGGGATTCACAAAAGAGATCACCAACAAAAAACCTCAAGTATTTTTAAAAAATAAAGTCTAATTTTTTTAAAGAAAATAGAAATTAAGAGCATAATAATGCCATTAATTAGTTGTAATGGTTGTTTTAATCTAATAGAAGTAGTAGAAAATTAATTTTGCAATTCATATAGATACATTTCAGGATTATAGGATCACTTATCAATCGAGTAAAGATTCATGTCATATTTGAAGAACCAACATTTGCTACGAGCCATAAGGCCATCCTAATCTTAATGTAATATAGATTAACTATTTAAAATCAGAAAGATAAAATCTACAACTTGTCAAAACCTCTGCACTAGATGCAAGAAAGCTCTAGAAAAAAAGATAAAAGAGACAACCCTATTATCACTTGCAAACTAACAAATTGCCAAAAGGAAGAATAGAAGAGCTTAAATTGGATTAGTTTAAGAAAAACTCAAGTGAGACTACCATGAAAGAGCTTGTCATTTGATTACATAAAGGGAAGACAAGTAAGCATCCACATAAAAGCTATTTATTAAGCAAATATCGCACTTGATTATGGGAAAAGAAGGGTATACGAATTCCAAGGGGGACTGAAAGACATCCTATTTCTTATCTGGTGCCAAAGAATTAAGGAGTAACAGAGAAAAAAAGAAAGCTAAAGAAGTGGGTTTCCCTACTTTTTTTGCCATTGCTTTTTTTTTTAGGAGAAGTGATGGGAGAATTCATGTTCTGATAATCAAGTGAAAGAATGGGGTTGAATTTTAAAGGAGGAGAGCAAGTAAGTAGGTGATACATCTTTGCCCATGATTGTACTCTCCAGAATTTTTCTTGATCTGATTAGAAAGAGAAAGAAGAGCCCACCGGATTCCTCTCTACCACCTTAATACCACCTCTTACAACTGCCAGTTCTATCCAACAATCCTCTTTCATCTTAACTCTTTAAAAGCATGATGATGGTCTTTCAAGTTTTAAGGCCATTTGTTCCCCCATAAAAAAAATATATAAAAACACCAAGACCATTTGGTCCTCTCTCCCAACTTCAAAACTAAATTATTCCACATCCTTATTGCAAAGAATCATAGTCTTTCCTTCACTCCTTTGGGACTCATAAAAGAGATCATTAACTAAAAACCTCTAATATTTTAAAAAAATAAAGTCTGGTATTTTTTTTAAAAAAAAATAGAAATCAAGAGCATGATAATGCCATTAATTAGTTGTAATGGTTGTTTTAATCAGGTAGAAGAAGCAGTAGAAACCTAATCTTGCAATTTCTGTAGATATATTTCAGGATTATAGAATCACTTATCAATTAAGCAAAGACTCATGTCATATTTGAAGAACCAATATTTACTGCAAGCCATAGGCCTATCCTAATCTTAATGTAACAAAGATAAACTATTTAAAATCATAAAGATAAAATCTGCAACTTCTCAAAACCTTTGCATTGGATATAAGAAAGCTCTAGAAAAAAGGTAAAAGAGATGATCCTATTATCACTTGCAAACTAACAAATCACCTAAACAAAGAATGGAAGAGCCTAAATTAGATTAGTTCAAGAAAAACTCAAGTAAGACTACCATAAAAGATCTTGTCATTTGATTACATAAAGGGAAGACAAGTAAGTAGCCACACAAAAGAGCTATCTATTAAGCAAATGTGGCACTTGATTATGGGAAGAGAAGGCTATACGATTTTCAAGAGGGACTAAAAGACATCCTAGTTCTTATATGTTGCCAAAGGATTAAGGAGTAACAGAGGAAAAAAGAAAGCTAAAGAAGTGGGTGCCTCTTCTTTTCTTACCATTGCTTTTTTCTTAGGAGAAGTGAGGGAAGAATTCATGTTCCGATAATCAAGTGAAAGAATGGGGATTGAGTTTTAAAGAAAGAGAACAAGCAAGTAGGTGATACAGCTTTATCAATGATTGTACTCTCTAGAATTTATCTTGGTCTGATTGGAAAGAGAAAAAATAACCCATCAAATTTTTCTCTACCACCTTAACACCACCTTTTACTATCACCGGTTCTATCCAACAAATCCTCCTTCATCTTAACTCTTTAAAAGTAAAGCAATGATCTTCCAAATTTTAAGGCCATTTGTTTCCCCCATAAAAAAAAAAATAAAAACACTAAGGCCATTTGGTCCTCTCTCCCAACTTCAAAACTAAATTATTTTACATCCCTATTGCAAAGAATCATAGTCTTTCCTTCCCTCCTTTGGGATTCACAAAAGAGATCATTAATAAAAAACCTCTAGTATTTTTAAAAAATAAAGTCATATTTTTTTTTTAAAACTTGAAATCAAGAGCATGATAATGCCATTAATTAGTTGTAACGATTGTTTTAATCTGATAGAAGAAGCAGTAGAAAACTAATCTTGCAATTCCTGTAGATATATTTTAGGATTATAGAATCACTTATTAATCGAGCAAAGATTCATGTCATATTTGAAGAACCAATATTTACTGCAAACCATAAGCTTATCCTAATGTTACTGTAGCAACAATAAACTATTTAAAATCAAATAGATAAAATCAGCCACTTCTTAAAACCTTTGCATTGGATACAAGAAAGCTTTGGAGAAAAGGCAAAAAAGACAACCTGATTATCACTTGTAGACTAACAAATCACCAAAAGGAAGAATGGAAGAGCTTAAATTTGATTAGTTCTAGAAAAACTCAAGACTATCATGAAAGAGCTTGTCATTTGTGTACGTAAAGGAAAGACAAGTAAATAGCTACACAAAAGCTATCTATTAAGCAAATATGACATTTGATTGTGGGAAAAAAAGTCTAAATGAATTTTAGGAGGGACTGGAATACATCTTAGTTCTTATTTGGTGCTAAGAAATTAAGGAGTAATAGAGGAAAAAAGAAATCTAAAGAAGTGGGTGCCTCTACTTTTTTTGCCATTGCTTTTTTTTAAAAAAAAGTTATTAGGAATTGTGTCTCAAAGTCAATCGTCAGTCTGTTAATGGTTGTGCTTATATTTATACATTGTATATAAATTTTTATTAATAAATATTATTTAGCTTTTTCATCATATTTTATCCATCTTTTTAGAGCTCTTGTGTTGTGATGAAGTTTTTAGGACTATATTTAATTGATAAAGAAGGATTTATCATTTAGTCCTTGAATGTGTTTGTGATCAAATGATATACTATTAATAGGACGATAGCGATATCAAGTATAGGTCATTGTGTGCCATATGGATTGATTGTCCTCTTAACTAAAGAGTGTGGAGATATTGGTATGGCATGCAGGTGGAATGTAGGAGTACATTCGCACCGAACGTGATCAATTACAGAGCACTCTGCTGCTAAGAGTAGCTCGTGAAGGATATGGGTATAAGTGTTCCTTCAACCTGAGATCACCACGGTGACTTGTAAGTAATTCACTGTACTTTAGTACCGAACTACTTAAATTTTTAATTCTATGATGAAAGATTTTTGAGTACAGTCAAGTACTTATCAAGTCGATGCATGAGTCAAGATGAGATTGATCTCTCCAAATAAGTAAGAGTTAATGCATCAGTATATTTTAATTTAGTAAAATTTTGATCAAGATAATCTATGTGATGGATTTGAAAGATTGAAATATGATATGGTTGACTATTTTAAGGTTGACAGTTAAACCCTAGGTCACCTTGAGCATTAGGATCAAAGGGATAAATTATACGGTAACCATATGCCAGTAGATTCTTGAATGTTGCTTTACAATCTTTCGACCTATCCGAATGTCGGTTTCTATGGCTAGATGGTTACATTAATTAGTATAGAAATTTATTCCTATATTACCAGCTTAGGTTCGAACCTATGGGGTCACATATATTAGAAATTTCGGTCTGATTAGATAGCTGATTTGGTGAAGAGTCCCACTGGATTGGGACTCTGGTAGAGAGTCCCATTGGACTAGAATTCTATTTTTAATGGAAAATTTATTAGCAATTAGATTGCTAATTGGCTCAATTTGATTGAGCAATGAAGTTCGGATCAAGTTTAATTGAATTGAATTCAGTTTGACTTGGATTGGATTTGATTAGATCAAGCCTAATTACAAGAAAAACTAGTTTCTAATTTGATCAGGACTTAAGTTCAGTTAATTCTTAATTGGATTAAAAATTTATTGAATAGATTGTGTTCCTAATTAGATTAGGTTCCTTCCTCTCATTGGGTCCAAACCAAATCTGATTTGGATTAGAATCAAACAAGAAACTCAAGAGTCCCAACCACCTGGGATTCTCTCCGTTGTGCATGCCCTAGGACCCACACCATTCTTTACATGCAAAAGGAGTTTTGCGTGAGAAATTTTGGGCATGAGAAAGGAGGGTGCAGAGAGGGGTAGGCGGCACTCATGATGAGTTATGAACCTTATCTCCTTTCCTATTTGAATTTGATTCAAATCATAGATAAGAAGATAAGAAGGAAATAAATTTGATTTCATGGGAAAGTTTTGGTGGCACCAAAAACTTTTTCCTTATTCATGTTAAGAGATTGGTTAGCATAAGAAAGATTTGATTTCTTTCTCACGCTATCACAAAATTAGCATTGGAATTTTTGGATGCCATATCTTTTATGGCGTGAAGGGAGTTGGTGCCTCCTCTTAACCCTAATCCCTAGCCCACCTATAAAAAGGATCCAATAGTTGGATGCCTAAGTGAACATGAGTGATTCCAAGAAAAGAAAAAAATAGTTTTCTCTAGCCTCTCTTCCTTTTCTAGTCCTTCTCCCGCTCTAGAGTGTTTAAGAGACTCAAAGAAGAAGAAAAAAATCAGTCATCAAAGATCTTCGTGAGCTCGCACTCTCGAGGAGATTGATCAGCAACCGATCTTCATGTGGATGATCCATAAAGGTCGAACATCTTGTGCAGCTGTGAGCAATCTGAAGGAGCTCTTATTCATGTGATTCAATTGGGGAGATCAGCGACCTGTGCTCTGGTAATGAGTTCTAAACTTGTTAAATCAGATTGGATCAGATGATAGATCTAATTGTTAGATCTAATCTAGAGCATCGATATGATTGACATAGACTTTATTATTTTTAGATCTTAATTATATATTTAATTATATCATAGATTATGACAAGATAGTTTAGATTAGATCTTCATGTAAAGTAGATTAAATTGTTTAATCTATCATATTCCACTGCAAAATTTTTAAAATTATATGCATAGAATTGCCTAATTTTTCTTCAGAAGTGAGGGGAGAATTCATGTTTTGATAATCAAGTGAAAGAATGGGGTTGAGTTTTAAAGAAGGAGAGCAAGCAAGCAGGTGATATGGCTTTGGGAGCTGGTAGATGGTTTATAAGAACTCATATTCCTTTCAATGGAGGAACTAGCAAGCTCTCACTTTGGGAGTTTAGTTCTGACTTGGTTTAAATTTATATTTGGAGGATCCCCTTCTCCTCTTTATATAGAGGAGTTAGTTAGACTATTGGAGGAGTTTGTTAGGTGGTTACAAATGACCACCTTATTTTGTTATAATAGATTATCCAATTGTGGAGAGATCATGGCCAACTGTGACAAGCTTTAGAGAGATCGTGCCCAACTATGATCAGTTGTGGAGAGATCGTGGATGAGCCTAGATGGAGAATAGCTATAGAATAGCTGGCTCCACATGGAGGTTGGTTAAAGACCGATGTCCCCTAATATTGATTGGATGTAGATGCAAGCTGATTGGCCAGAGATGTTGCTAGATCAGTATTCATCTGATCTATTTGATAAGAGACCATGTCAAGTTGGTACCCACCGGACCTTAGCTGGAACACCACTGATAAGTACACTCAAAGCCACCTTGACTATTGAGATACTTGTAGATCAATGCAAAGCTGATCCCTTCTAGTGTTACCATGTGGCCAAAGGTCGACTAAGTGTACCAACACTTGTCCCCTACTTTCTAGACTCGAAATGACTTGTTTTAGGTCGGGTGTGGAAAGTCAGCCTAAAAATGATCTCTGACCTCTGCTGCCAGGTTTCAATGCACAATACACCAGTTTTGGCTGCACTTATTGTTTAAAAATTTGAAGTGATGCGCTATTTTAGAAAATGATACATTGAATCTTTCCACCGTTATGAAGGCTCGAAAAGTTGAAAAATCATTACTACTTGGGGGTTCATACTCGAAATAATTAAATGGTTGCCTGCCACTTATCCATACATCATTGGCTATTATTGGTTACACATGGATCGATTCTTACATGGCTTAATCTAGAAGAGGTGCATCAAATCATCCTCTATTTTAATCGCTAGATGGCCGCCAAATATCACTGATCCATCAGTTGGTAAGATCGGTTTGGACCGTTAACTGTCTTTATAAATAAACTAGTTCACTGCCCTTTCTATTACTTTACGTTTCTTACTAGAGGGAAGCGCTATTGTAGTGTCGCCAGAGCATTTCTTCTACTTTTGTTGCCACCAGTACCACCAAAATTGGAGAAGAAAGCTCTCATCCCCATCCATTAGGCAGGTCTTGTGGTCCTTCTCCCCTTTTCTTTTGCATTTCTAAGGTTTTCCCTTATTCCCATAGGCTTTTCTTCCTTTTCTAGTCATCTCCTTCCTCTTTTCTCTTTTTTGCTTTTTTATTTGACATTTCTCCAGTGGGAAAATGTCTCCTGATGGTGGTAAGATGAGGGAAAAGAAGAGTCGAAATGATCGAGAACTTAGATCAACCCAGCCCCAAATCGAGCTGAAGGTGGAAACTTCACCCTGGGCAGCCTCCAAAGTGGGCACCTCAAGTTGGGCCAAATGAAGTCAGTGCTCAGAATCTCCTGCACATAGGCTTTTGGATTATTTTGGTCATGGCACTGAAGAGTCTATCTTAAGTAATGATGACCTTCAAAAACTTAGGGTTCAATACAAAATCCCTGAAGATTCTCAATTAATAGCCCTAGGTCAAAATGGTTGAGTTATTGATTCTTTAGAACAAAGTGTCACTTTTTACAATGGGGTACTTAGATCTCGACTTCGGTTCTCTCTCCATCCTTTTATTAGTAATGTTTTAGATTTTTATAAGGTACAACCAACTCAGATTCTCCAAATACTATTAGGATGATCATAGTTTTCATTATTCTCTATAACTTTGTAAAGATAAAACTTAGGATTTTTCTCTTTAAGGCGCTATTCATTATGAAGAAATATCCATATGAAAAAGGTTGGTGGTATTTTTCACCTTGGCCAAAGTTTAAATTTGGTCCCAGTCTTCCTTGTTCTATCCACGACTGAAAAAGCGATTTCTTTTTTGTCTCTTCTAGTAGACACTAGGGTTTCAAAAATTGTTGGGGTAAGCCTCAGCTTCAAATGAACTCCCATAGTGAACTCCTTCTTGGGGATGAGGAAGCTTTTGCAATGTTGCTTGGGATGAAAGTTCCAAAGCTATCTTAGCTAGTGACCGACTAAGCTTTGTTTGATGCACGCATCAGCCGAATTGATCCTCAGGATAAGACCGATGTCAATTTTTCTTTTTCTTTCTTCATTTTTTTAAAATAAAGTATCTTTCTATTGTTGAAATGAAGTTTGATCCAAAGAGAATGATGGAACTGAAGAAAAGAAGGTAGGACTTGGGCAACAAATCTACTGCAAAGAGGAATAAAGGAGCTACAAGTTCTTTAGGACCAAGATTGGTTCCTCAATCTTCTCCAGCAGCTATCCCTTGCAGCAAATTCTTTCCCTCCTACTCTAGTTGTTGGGCCAGAGCCAAGTGCTCCATGTCAGTCAGGAACCGAAGTGGCTCAACCTCCTACTAGGGAGCTTCCTCGCTCGAGAACAAGTTCTTTATTTGCCCTGCCAACATCTACAAGCCAACATAGGCATTGGGGCAATGATAGAGGCTCCCAGAATCTACTCCATCATCTTCATTGCCGGCCCCACCAGAGAGGATCAATACCACTAGGAGGTCGATATTTGAGTCATTACAGCTCGACCAGTAATTGCTTTATGCAATGATGCCCCAAAGAGATCTAGAGGCAAGGAGGCGAGATTGTACCATGGAGCAATTATTGAATCATGTTTACACTGGTCTAATTGATGTAAGTCTTTGTTCATATTTTCCTCTTGATGACATCGGCTTTTTATCGATCTGACTTTTATCTTTATTCCATAAATCACTCTAGAACTCAAACTTTTGCATGAGTACTTGATATAGTATAATAAGAATAAGAAGTCTCTGGAAGAGGGGCTCAAGGCCAAGCTAGAGTGTAAAAAGGTGGTTGAAGAGAAAGCAGCCAAAGAGGCCAAGATGGCTGAAGAATTGAAGAAATAATTGGGAAAACCAGATTGAAAAATTTTGAAAAAGCCCTTGAAATCAACTTAAAGAGGATTGAAATACTCAATTAGTGGGCTGTCCAGGAAAAATAAAAGGCTGCTGCTGAGGCTGTTGAAGATTACAAGGCTTCGGAGACTTTTCAGGGTGAGGTTACTGAAGCTGCTGAAGGAGTATCAGACTATGGATTTCAAAGATAAAAATTTAGTAAAGAAGCTTCTTCTAGACTTCAACATCAGTTAGCTGGCTCCTCAGGTGGCTGCCAGTGCTTCTATTGAGGCTCCTACTGAGGTGGCTTCTCAGCCTACAATCGAAGTAGCCTACCAGTCTATAGTGGAAGCAGCTCCTCAGCCTTCGACCAAAGTGGCCCCACAATCCTCAACAGAACCAGCTCATCAATCATTGACTGAGGTGACTCATCAGCCAGCAACTAAAGTCCTAAGAGTTGCGTCCCCAGCAGCCGAAGTTCCAGCTTCTTCCTCTAATCCTCTACTCAAAACATAGTTGTACTTTTCTTTCTTTTATTTTTACCAACCCGATGTGGGTTTATGTAATACACTTTATCATTAATGAAAATCAATGTTTTTCAAATATGCATGTATTTTTCTTTATTTTTTCTTTATGGTAGGTCTATCCGACCTCAATCAACTCGATGTGGGGTTTATGGACTAAAATTTTTAGTCATACTTAGTATAAATCTAGCCTGGCTTCGATCAAGCTGATTATGAAGCCGATGTTGCTTAGAAAATATTAAGTTGAGCAATATAAGTATTTAACTTATTTAAATTTCAGAATGTTAAAATGATTTGACCTCAAGTGTTAGACCGATCAAGTGAGAGTGGACCAATCTTAAGAATTCCAATACTTATAGTTCTAAGGGCAAGATATCTATCTTTTTCTAATGTCGTATTGGGTAGATCAGGTCTCCTAATATTGTTGTGCATGGTTGATAGAATTTTGAATTGAAGTGTTCCGTACTTTGTCCCTTTCAGGGCACATTGTCTGAGAGTTTGAGCCAAAGCTCAAATCTTTTTGAGTAGATGTTTGTGAAGTCCAATTTGAAGATCAGATATCTCACATTAAATATTTGTGAGATCCAATCCAGAATCGGATATCTCATATTGGATATTTGTGAGGTCCAATCTGGAGATTGGGTGTCTCATATTGGATATTTGTCAGGTCCAATTTGAAGATCGGGTGTCCCATAATAGATTATCCTGGTTTGATTAGATTTTTACTGATCTCATTTGGACAAATTCCTTCTCTTCATAATGTCCTTATTTGGTCGGATGACCCGACCTCATTTGGATATTAAATTATTCTTCATGATGTCCTCGTTTGGTCAAATAATTCAATCTCATTTAGACATTAAAGAATAGCTTTATTAAAGATTTACTAATAGTACATTCTAAAATTTTTAGCATTCCAAGTGCATGGGATAGCTGAACCATCCTAATTTTCAATTATATATGCTTTTGAGCAGACTACTTCAATAATCCAATAAGGTCATTCCCAATTTGGAGCAAGCTTTTCTTATTCTAAAAATTTTGAGACTTCAGCTCAATGAAGAATAAGATCTCTCTTATGAAATAGCTTTGATTTTACTCAGGCATTATAGTAGCGAGCTACTTTTTGTTTATAGGCAACCATGTGTATCTGAGCTCTTTCTTTAATTTCTTCAAACAATTCTAAGTTCACTCTCAGCTGATCTGAATTGCTTACTTTGGAGAAATTCTCTACTCTTATGGAAGGTAAGCCTATCTCCACTTGGATTATGGCTTCTACTCTAAAGGTAAGTTTGAATGGTGTCTCTCTAGTTGGAATCCGTGGTGTAGTTATATAAGCTTATAAGATACTATAGAGTTCATCTGCCCAGAGTCCCTTTGCTTTAGTCAGCCTTATTTTTAAGCCATGAAGGATAGTCTGGTTGGTGACTTCGTGCGGCTTCTCTATTTGATTATGGAATCAAATCGAGGTGAGCCTATAGTCAATATAGAGCTAAGTACAAAATTTTTTAAATTTTGAATTATCAAATTACCATCCATTATCAGTGATAATGACTCGAGGTAGTCCAAAGTGATAAATAATTAACTTTCAGACAAAATCCTGCATCTTTTTCTCAATGATTTGTGCTAAGGGTTCTACTTCCATCTATTTGATGAAGTAATCGATAGCCATTATCAATTTTTTTTTTCCTATTGCCATTGGAAAAGGTCTAAGGATATCCATTCCCCAAATAGTAAAAGGTCATGGTGCTATGATGGGAAAGAGTTTGGTAGCAGGCTGATGTTAAATGTTGGCATACTTTTGACATGGATCAATGTTGGCATACTTTTGACATGGATCACATTTATTAACAATGTCGGCCGCATCTTTTTTAGATAGTCAATTAATAATAACCTTACCAAATGATCTTGTATGCTAATGACCTGCCCCCCAAGTGATTGCTCTAGATTTATTTGTGTACTTCTCGAAGAACATAATCAACCTTAGATGGTTGTAGATATTGGAGTAGAAGAAGAGAGTACGATCTCTTATACAATTGATCACCTTGAAGAATGTACCACAGAGCTTGTCTTTTGATTCTTCTTACTTTAATAGGATCATTTGGCAAAACTCTAGTAATGTAGTTGATCAATGGATCGATCTAACTTAGTTCATGACTAATCTACATGATTGGTAAGGCTTCATTGCTGAGTTTTTCTAAGTATTCAATGAGGACTTTTTGGTTATATTCAGAACAATCTGATGTGGTAAGATGTGATAAGGCATCAGCTCAGATATTTTTCGATCTTAAAATTTATAGTATTTTTAGATCTTTGATGCTTTTCAATAGCATTTTTATATTCTATAAGTATTAAGCTATTATAAAATCTTTATCTGTGGATTGATCTTGTACCTATCTGACAACAAGTTGGAGGTCAATGAAGACTTTTACTCTTTTAATTCTGAGCTCTTTTGCCATTTTGAGTCCAGTAGTCAAGGCTTCATATTTAGCCTTACTATTTGAGGTGTTAAAATTAAATCTCTAAGCATGCTCAGTGATTACACCTTCAGGACTAGCTAAAATTAAACTAGCTCCACTTTCTTTAGAGTTTGAAGCTCCATCGACATGTAATACCTAGAATGAGTCATCAATGATCTTTTTAGGGCTTTCTGAAGTTAGCTCTTCATTAGGGATAGTGCACTCCATGATAAAATCAGCTAATACTTGGACCATCATTGTCGATCAAGGTCAGTAATGAATATCGAATCTACTGAGTTTAATAGTCCACTTTACCATTTGGCATGAAGTATCAACTCATTGTAGAACCAATCTCAAGGGTTGACTATTTAGGACAATGACTAAATCAGCTTGAAAATAAGGTCGAAGTCGTCGGACCGATGAAATGAGAGCATAGATCATCTTTTCTGCTTTGGTATATCGAATTTCAACATCCCTCAGTAGTTTGCATATATAATGGATCGATCTTTATGTTTCTGTATTATCTCAGACTAGAACCGAGGTAACAATATTAGGTAAAATAGATAAATATATATACAATTCCTCACCTTCAATCGATTTTGATAATAGTGGTGGTGAGACAAGGTACTTCTTGAGATTATTAAAAGTAATCTAACATTTCTTTGACTAGTTAAAATTCTTAATTTATCTCAAAATCTTGAAGAAAGAGAGACATTTGTCAATTGATCTGAAAATATATTGGCTTAGTGTTGTGACATGTCTAGTGAGTTGTTGTACCTCCTTTATTGTACTTAGATGTTTATCTCCAGTAGTGCTCAGATCTTCTCGAGATTTATCGCTATTCCTCTTTGAGTTATAAGAAAACTCAAAAATTTTTTTGATATCACTCCGAAAGCATACTTGTTTGGGTTGAGCTTCATTTGATACTTTTGAAGTTTTTCAGAAGCCTCTTTTAGATCAACGATATGCCGATGTGGCTCAGTGCTTTTTACCAATATATCATCAATGTAGACTTTCATAGCATGGTCAATCTACTGCTTGAAGTTTTTGTTAACTAGATGCTAATATTTCGTACTTTTATTTTTAAGATCAAAAAGTATCATTTTATAGCTATACATATCTCTTCCGGTGACAAAGGCTATTTTTTTCATCTTCTAATGCCATTCTGATATTATTATAACTAGAGAAGACATCCATAAAACTAAAAAGCTTGTGTTCCAAAGTGGTGTTAACAAGTTGATTTATCCTTGGCAAAGAAAAAGCATCATCTGGGCAAGCTTTATTGAGGTCAGTGTAGTCTATACAGATTCTCCATTTGCTATTTGCCTTTTTAAGCATGACAACATTGGCTATCTACTTCGAGTAATGCACTTCTCCAATGAAACCAGCTTTCAGAAGTTTGTCAATTTCTTTATATATAGCTTTTTGCCTTTTTGGAGCAAAACTTCTCTTCTTTTATTGAATTGGATGATTCTTCAGATCAACATTCAGTTCATGTATGATGACATTAGCATGAATTCTAGGAATATCTGAACCTAACTAAACAAAGATATCCATGTTAGCCTGAAGAAAGATGATCAAACACTCCCTTAAGTCAGGTTTTAATTGGGATCTGATCTAGACAGTCTTTTCTAAATCTTCATCCAATGTGATGGCCACAAGCTGTTCAACCGATTCACCTTGATTTTTGCCGATCTCTTCTTTATTATCCCATCCTTCAATTGGCAAAGCTTCTACTATTTTCTTTACTTTGATAGCTATTAAAAAACATTGTCTGATGAGATTTTATCTCCATACATTTCCCCAACTCCTTTTGTCAGAAATTGGACTAACAAGTGATTAGTAGAAACTATCACCTTAAGGGCATTAAGTTTGGATCAGCCAAGGATAGCACTGTATGCTGATGACACTCTGACAACTAAAAAGGTGAGATGTACAGTCGACTATTTTAATTCTTGCCCTATTGTCACTGGCAAAATAATTTATCCTTCAACAGCTATCCGATCGTCTAAAAATCCAATGAGTGGAGTACCGATCTACTTTAGCTGACCTGATAAATTTATTTTTTAAAAAGCATCGTAGAACAACACATCAGTAGAACTTCTATTATCAACTAATATTTTTTTATATCATATTTTGCTAGTCATAGAAAAGACTACAGCATCATTGTGAGGAGTTTGAATTCCTCAAATATCGTCATCAAAAAATAAAATTTTATTTTCAATGTGCTGCCTCTTCGAGGAAGGATCACCAACTACTGCTTCTCGACCACCAACAAATTTTGATGCCATATTCATGACTCCAGTAGTAAGCCAATATGATTTTTAGTATCCTCATCGGTATTTCGTCGAAGTTCAATAGCTTTACTTGTACGATCTCGCACATACTTACCTAGGTAACCTCTGCAGATCAAGGCTTCTATTTCATCCCTAAGTTATATGTAGTCTTCAGTTTTATGACCATGATCACGATGGAAGCGGCAGTATTTTTTTTTATCCCTCTTTGCTAGTGAAGCCTTTATCAGATTTGGTTGGCATAAATCTCCCTCTTCCTCAATTTTCATTAAAATTTGGGTATGGGGAGTAGATAGGAGAGTGTAGATATCGAAATACTGAGATGGGCTCCTTGACCTTGGATTCTTCAAGGTTGGCTGGAGTTCTCCCCTTATTGAGCTCCATAATCCTTCTCACAAGACTGCTTCTTGCCATTCTTCTCTTTCTTTACCTGTTTATTAATAATTTCTTTTTCTTTAGCTTGAGTATATTTCTGGACTCAGGCCAACATTTCATCATAAGTATTTGAAAATTTTTTGTTCAAGGAGAAGATCAGGTAGTTGCTTCTAAGTCTTTGCTTCAAAGTAGATATGACGACGGACTTATTGAAGTTTTTGACTTCAAACATGGCTATATTAAAATGCACCACGTACTCATGGAGGGATTCACCCTACCATTACTGAATGGAGAAGAGACTATCATTATTTTTTAAATAAATTTGGTTACTACCAAAGTAAGTTACAAACAGTCCCCCTAACTACTTGAATGATAATATAGACCTCGATTAGAGTCCAAAAAACTACACCCTCACTGATTTCATTAGGGTAACATAAAAAGCAATATAGAGGAGAGCATCAGACGCCCCTTGCAGCACCATGAGGGCTCTATAACCTTCAAGATGATCTAGTAGATCAGTGAAACCATCAAATGATTCCATCGTTAGCATCTTGAATCAGGAAGGAACTGGCTCACTCAAAACTTTTTGGGAGAAAGGAGATCATAAGCTAAAGTTCTCCCCCTTGTTCTGAAAATGATTTCCAATCAAGATCTCCATCAATCTCTTTTCAAGATCCTAAATCTTCTGTTCAAGATCTTCTTCTCAATGTGGTTTTCCTCCATTAGGAGCATACTCTCCTTCAGAGCATTCACCAGTTTGACTAGGATGATGATCATATTGGAAATTTTGATGAATTGGTTGTTGGCTGTGCTGAGACAAGGCTCTTAGAGGGGTTACTTCTCATTGTTGCTTCGTAGTACATTGGAGATGCTGTACAGTAATAATGAGGGCTTGAACTTGTTGAATCAAGAGGTTGAATTGCTGAAGATCAACCATGGTTGGGTGTTGAGAGGTTTCTAGCAAATCTTTTGATGAGGATAGTGAGGGTAAAGCATTATTCTATGCTCTTTCTCTTACTATTTTTACATCAAAAATTTGGACAAGGCCCTTCATCTAGCATCAATTTGTTACTGTGATGCTTCGGACAGATCGGTCCAACATCGAGCTGGAGTCCAAGATAGTGAAAATCATTGTGGAACCTATAAAGAAGTCTATAAACCAAAGAAAAAATCCTCCAATTTAGGAACCTCTGATGGTTAAGTCAGCCAAAGCTCAAGAATAGATAGTGGAAAAAGAGAGTAGAGAGCAAGAGTAGTGAAATGGAGAAGATGGATTGCAAGAACTCAAGTTGCTTTCAGTGGAGGAATTGACACAGCTCTCACTTTGAGAGTTTAGTCCTGACTTGGTTTAGATTTACCTCTGGAGGATCCTCTTATTCTCTTTATACAGAGGAGTTAGTTAGACCATTGGAGGAGTTTATTAGGCGATTACGGATAACTATCTTAGTTTGTTATAACAGATTATCTAGTTGGAGAGAGATCGTGGCCAACTATGACCAGTTGTGGAGAGATCATGGCCAATTGTGACCAGTTGTGGAGAGATGGTGGGTGAGCCCATGTGGAGAATAGCTATAGAATAGTTGACTGGAAGACCTTGCTAGCTCCAAATGGAGGTCAGTTAAAGACTGAGGTCCCCTAATGTTGATTGGATGTAGATGCAAGTTGATTGGTCGAAGATGATGCTATGTCAGTATTCATCCAATCCATCTTATAACAGACCAGTCAAGTCAATACTCACGCGATCTTGGCTGGAACACAACTGATAAGTACGCTCAAAGCCACCTTGACTATTGAGATGCTTTACCTATAGATTAGTGCAAAACTAATTCCTTCTAGTGTTGCCACATGGCCAGAGGTCGGTTAAGCGCACCAACAATATGTATGCATGTATGTATGTATGCAAGTATATTAAAACAAAACCTCCATCATTTACGTGCATGTGGCTTTTATTATATTTTTTTTGGCAAACCTAGAATCCTTTTGGTTGCATAATTAATCAAAAGTTATGGCATTTAAGAGACCGTTTCTATACTAATCAAAAGTTATGGTATTTTAAAGACCATTTCCATATAACATCAGACTTTTCTCTTTTATAATCTTCTAAAATGGCAAGATGTGGTGAGGAAGGAGTGTGAGCATGGTGGTTTGTGATGTATTATAGAAAGAGGGGTTGATGGTGATGAGAAGGGGAGGAGGAAAGGAAGAACAGTAGGTTGGGGAGTGGACATATGGATGGAATCACATGGTGATAGGAAGGGGAAGAGAGAATGATGAGGAGATGGAGAGCAAGTCAGGGAGTGGACATATGGATAGAATCAGCTATAGTGAGAATCAAAATAAAAAGCAATAATAGTAGCAACTGTCAAGCAAGAAGAAGCCACACCATTGTCACATTTGTCGCCAGATTCAAGCAATAAGAAATTCCAAGGCTACCATGCAAAATCTTTTAGACATCAATGTAAGATCCAAACGATCAAAGAATAACTATGTCGATCAGGTTTAGAAGATGGGTATCCATAGCATATATTCATTTATCAGCCAATATAGAACCTCCATTTGCCACATGCATTTGGTTTTTATTTTTTTTAGTAAATCAAGAAATCTCTTGGTTGCATAATTAATCAAAAGTTATGGCATTTAAAAGATTATTTCCATATTAATCAAAAATTATGGCATTTAAGAGAGTATTTCCATATAACAGCAGACTTTCTTCTTTTATAATCTTTCGAATGGCAAGATGTAGTGAGGGAGTGTTGACCTTATGATTGATTTTGATAATCATAAAATATTGAGTAATTATGATACTAATTATGTATTTCAAACATAGATGTAGGATTTTCTACATGCTCATAATGAAGAAATCATCCATCGAAGAAATCTTCTCAAGATGTCGAGGCAAAAGTACTTAAAAGAATAAGTTCTCACAAGTTTGGATGACTTATTATGAATAAAATGAAATTGAAAGAAATAAATATTATTTAAAAAAATTTGGATCAAAAAATTCAAGTTGGGAGGCCAAAATATGAAAAGAATAAAATTAAAAGATTTTGAGTTGACTCTAACATGTTAGCACCAAGTGACATAGAGCTCGAGTCAACTCTCTCAGAGAAGACAGAGAGTAGATTTTTTGAGTTCAGTCCATGTATTGATACATGTAGTCCACATGTCTATCCATGAGCAGAAATAGCATAACAGTTAGTTTTTTTGGATGCTTCTAATGACTAATTTTTGGATCTAACAGCTAGTTCTGCCCTTCCAATGGTCAAAACTCATTCTCTAGCTACTTTCAAGCTTATAAAAGGCTAGAGAATTATTTGGGAAGCAAGAGAAGAGGATTGAAGAGAGAAATATATCATTTAAGCAAGCCAACATTGAATATCCTTGAAAAAAGAAAGAGAGGAAGTTTTTATAGAAAGATTTTTATGTGCTTTCAAAAGAAATCATCTCCTTCATCAACTGCATCCTCTCAGACATTAAGAAAAGAAGTTCAAGCTTTATTTGAGCAATTCATCAATAACTTCTTTGAGTGTAAAAGAGTTTTATTTTTCTGTTTTACTTTTATACTAAAATTTTATGTCTTGTATTTTATTTTTTTTATAAGTTTTCTTAAGATAAAAAGACTTGAGATAAAGGCCTGTCCAAGTTTAGAATTGAATATTGTAGGTTTAGATTGCTGAGCCCATAAAATCAACTAGATTGATTGTGAATCCAAAAAATAATTAGTGTATGATTTTGGTTGGTGATCATAAAAAATCAACTGAATTTGTTTGTAAGCCTAGATAAAATAAATATGCTGTAATAAAAAAGATTATAGTGAAATTTTTCAGAAAAGCTTGGAGAGTGGATATAAGTACGGGATTGCATCAAACCACTATAAATTTTTTTATATTTATGTTGTGCCTTATCTTGCTTATCTTGCTTTTATTACTTGGTTTGCATTACTTTAATTCTTGCATTGTTATCTTTATATCCTATTTTCGTTGCTACACTTTGCATACACCTCACAAATGCTCAAGATAGCTTTAAATCAAGACACATAATTATTTAGATTTTAGTTTGATAGAAATTTTTAAAGAACCTAATTCACCCCTTCTCTGGGATTACTACCTTTTTGGACAATAATTGATATCAGAGCAGATACTTTTATATTTATTGTTGACCTAACAATCCTAAGCTAAAGATCACAGTAACCCAAATTGAATCCTTTTATATTGAAGGTTATTCTATAGATCGACCTCCACTTTTTAATAAATCAAATCATGTCTATTGGAAAGCTAGGATAAAAATTTTAATACAAGCTTATGATTATAATCTATGGAGAATTATAATCGATGGCTCACACATGCCTAAGGGTGAGCAAAAATCGAACCTAAATCAATCAAATCGATGAAATCGAATCTAACTGCATGTTTGGTTTGGTTTAAAATTTTATTCGATTTGATTTAGTTGGTTTTTAACATATAAAAAATAGATTTGGATTGGTTTAGGTTTGTCAATAAATAAAACTATTCTCAAATTGAATTGGATCGACTTTAATAAAATGACATCATTTTAATTAGAATGTTGTTTATATTGGAGTATTACTGTATTAGAAAATAATTCTAGATTTATGGTGTTGTTTATCAATTTGGTTTTGTATTGATTAGTCTTAAACCCTAAGTGACTTACTTATTGGATTGTTTATTTTTCTAGAAGAGCTACTCACTCTGTAATGTATTGAGGATCTTTATCTTAATCCTTAATGATGGTGTTTGTTTAAAAATTTTATTTTATTGAGTGACAATATCTTATATTAAACTTGGAGGTTGTTCGACCAGGGGCTTGCAGGCTAGAAGAGCTCGACCATAAGGCCATACCCCAAATTTAGAATGCTAAAAATCTAAGGGTGTATCATCTATATGTTGGGAATTGTATCTCAAAATCAATCATCAGCTTGTTGACAGTTGAGCTAATTGATGTAATTATATATGAATTAATTATTAATAAAATATTTATTTGATATTTTACATCATAAGCTTGTACATCTTCTACATCAAATTTCTGTGTTATGATGAAAGTTCTTAGGACTATTTTAAATCGATAAAAGAAGATTTATCATTTAGTTCTTAAATGAGTTCATGACCAAATGATATACTATAACTTGGACAATGGCTATTCAAGTATAGGTCGTTATATACCATATGGGTTGGTTGTCCTCTTAACTAAGGAGTGTGGAGATACTGATATGGCATATAGGTAAAAAATAAGAGTACTTCTCATTGAGCGTGACTAACTCTGGAGCACTCTGCTATCAAGAGTTACTCTAAAGGGATATAGGTTTAAGTGTCCCTTCGATCTAAGATCATTACAGTGACTTACAAGCAACTCACTATACTTTGGTATAGATTACTTGAAGTTTTAATTTAAGATCAAAAGATTTTTGGGTACAGTCAAGTACTTATGAAATTAGTACATGAGTCAAGATGAGATTGACCACTCTAAAAAATTGGAGAGAATGCTTTATGTTTCAATTTAGTAAGATCTTGGCTAGGGCAATCATTGTGAGGAGTCACAGAATTTATTAGGTTGAGACACATAATATATGTACTATTAAGAGTTGATAGTTTAAATTATAAGTCATCTTGAGCGTCAAGGGTCAAAGGGATGAATTATACAGTAACCATATGCCAATAGGTTCTAAGTGTTGCTTTGCATACATTCGATCTATCTGGACATCGGGTATCATTGCTAGATAGTTACTTCGATTAGTATAAAAATTTATTTTTATGCTATTAGCTTAGGTTCGAACCTATGGAGTTACACATATTAGAAGTTCCTCTCTGATCAATTAGCAGATCGATGATTGAGAATTATTCGAGGGTAAAATCGTTAATACGATCGATGATTAACCCTGTGCAATAGTTGCAATAATATTATTTGCTAAGTATTAGTAAAATTTAGAAAGATTCATCAATGATTAGATCATTGATTAAGTTAATTTGATTGAGCATTAAAGTATGAATCAAGTCTAATTGAATTGGATTCAATTAGATCAAACCCGATTAGGTCATGAGATGACCTAATCGCTAAGGGAGTTTTATTTCTAATTTGATTAGGACTTGGATTTAATTTATTTCTAATTAGATTAAGAATTAATTAAAGAGTTTAGATACTTAATTAGATTAGGTTAACTCAGCTCTATTTGGGTCTAACCAAATTGTGTTTGAATGAAACCTTATTAAGAACCAAATTGAATTTAAAACTGAATCCTAACTGCCCTTGCCGCACATCCTTGTATCCATGCCATATTTCTTCACGTGAATTCTGATTTAGCGAGAGAAATACATCACACCTAACCCATGTTGTTGCCCATAATGGATAAGGATTTGGTTTGATTGGTTTAAATTCAAAGAGAGTTTGAATTTGAACTTGAAACAAGATCCTTACTAAAACTTATCACGTCACCCACCGGTTTCCTTGAGAAGGACTTTGGTTTTGTGCCACAAAACCAGATGAAAATTCATGACATATCATCATGCCCCTCTTTCCTCTTGTCACCCCTTTTTGGTTAGGGATTGGATAAGATTAATTGGTTTTTATCTTGAATTCAAATGGGATTTGAATTCAAGTGAGAAACCTATCTTTATCTAATCCATCTAACCACTTGGATCAACAACCATATATTCCATAGTTTTTTTTTGTGACATTAGCTGCTGATTTTTTATGATGAGAAATCAGATTGAGAGAGCGGTTGAATATCCTTGTGGGGTGTGAGATTTGGGGTGGGTTTCTATCTCCTTGGAACGAGCATTGGAGCAGATCCATCTACTCTTGGGTGAGAGATCTAGAAACATTCTAGGGTTTTTGGGTGAGGAAAAAACAAAGGAGAATAGAGTCTTCATCTAATTTTTCTCTACTATCTAGCAATCTTCATTGATCCATCTTCGATATCAGAAGGGTTCGAGTTGATCAAAGAAGGAGATCAAATTGGATCTACCATTAGAAGCCATCTACGCGAGTTAGCACTTTCGTAGAAGGCTGATCGATTCGAGGGCTTCGTATGGATGATCCATAGAGTCCAGACATCTTGTGCAGCTGTGAGTGACTAGCAGAGCCTCTGATCCATGAGTTATAGTTGTAGTGTTCATCTATCCGTGCTCAGGTATAGAGTTCGAAACCCTAGTAGCTATAGTATGATCTACAGCATGTACAGATTTTTAAATATGCATGCAGATTTTATATTCAGATTTTATTCATGCAATGTATATCATGTTATAGATCCTAGAATAGATGATTTAGATTTGATCTAAAGTATGTATTTAGATTAAATTGTTTAAGCTTCTATGATCTGCTGCGAAAAATTTTTGAAATACATGCTTGATTCACGTGCCGTAATCCTTTAGTAGTATCAGAGCAAAGTTTGTTATAACATGGTACATATGCATTATAAAATTTGATTTTAAATTGAAGCATGTGATGTTATTTTTGATGTTTATTATCTAATTTTAATGTGATCAAAATATAATAATCAGATCTGAAATAATTTAGATTAGATCTAAATTAGTTAGATTAGATAATTTGAGTAGTGTAGTAATTGAATTGGATAGATTGTATGACCGTCTAGTCATCGAAAAAAGTAGAGTTTCATGACCCTCTCCTCCCATTCAATGGGGATCTCTTATGGTGTGTAAGGATGCCCTTTTACCCATGAAGATGAATGTGAAAAGATGTGACATCTAATCTCATGATTAAAATTATTTTAATCATTGATATGTAAAGTAATTCTAAATTTTTAAGCAATCTGTTGCTGTTCTGCCGAGTTGAGCTGACTCAGTCTTATTTGAGTCGACTTAATTCGAGAGTTTGTTGATCCAGTCCTTATTTGGGTCGATCCATTGCCTTGGTGAGTCGACTTAGTGTCTTGCTGAGTCAACCCAATTTCTGTGTCAGAAATTTTGATCACCACAATGAGCCGACTAAGTTTTAAAACTTGATCGACCTACTTTAGTGAGTTGGCTCAATCTAAGGATGAGCCGACTCAGTCTTTCAGAGCTATTATTTTGTGCATAAAATTATTTATAAAAATATTTTATAAAATTTAAAACTATTTTTAAATATCGAACCCTAACTTCTATCAGCCCCAAACTTAATTAAGAATTAAGTTGAACCTATTAGATCTAGAATTATGAATTAAAGATCTAATGTCATTCGCATAAAGCATGGGGGTGGGTTTATGGGTTAGATGGATTAGTTCCTTCTAATTGGGTTAGATCCTAGGATTAAAATAAAAAAACTAAATGGACTAAATAGAGAAATTGATTGAGTCTAACCAAAAGTTGAACTAGATTAAATCAGGATCTCTCTAGAATCAATACAATAGTTTTAGTTGATCAAGTTCATGTCTTTGATTAGACCCAAATAGACTTTGATTTCTAGCTTAGTGGTCGAACCTAAGTCTATAAGTTGATCGAGTTGAAACTGATTAACCAGTTGGTATCTAAGGTAAACTTGACAGTCTTGACAGATGGTCCTAATTAGGAGCTGCTCGCATAAATTGAGTCTATGATAAGTTAATGGCATATCTCTCTCACCGATCTCACTTATCTGACCAATATGGTGAATTATATTTTGATCAGATCACTTAATGATTAAGGTTGACCTATGCTAACTAAAAAAATGGTTTGACTGATTTAGGTACCCCTAGTTCGACTTGTCTGTATCCTCTTCATGACTTATTGAAGTCAGTAGGAGGATTTGTGACTTGTCAGTTGGACCAACTAATTTTTAGTTCACCATGATCTGACTTAATAAAGTCAGTGGGAGAATTATGATTAATTAATTTGTGTCTTTAATTTTATTAAATTATATTAACTAAATTTTTTAAATTATTAGGTCCATAAAATGAGCTGGTTATGGGGATAACTAGATCATAGCCTCTCATTAAGGTGAATGGTAATGGATCTATTATTTCAGATTGATATTGCAGGTGCCTAATGTCTGGTGTTTCTGTGAATAAAAAAATTATCATTCATTATATGATAACTCTGCTGTACTATCTGATGAATAGTTGGATTAGCCGAGCCATACGTGGGCCTGATCATTCATTAGTTAGAATCATTGAGTAGGTTTATGTTAATGGATGAACCTAATCGAGACTTTTAGTGGAGGTCCTTAGTCTACTGAAATAAAATCTGAGGCAAAACTAATTATTAAAAATTATTTAAAAAAATAATTGATTGAGAACCTACCTATAGATATACATGGATTGGTCGAATTATACTTGAACCCATATGCACTCTGTGTGGATTCTAGTATCAACTAAGAAATTAAGATAATTTCTCGAATTGTAGGTAGAGGCTATAATTCATAAAAAATACTGAGAGAACTTTTAGACTAAAGTTTATATCTTTAGGCTTAATTAATTCATATTCTTATTAGGTCTGTATTTTTCCTTTCTTCTTAGAAATGGCCAGTACCAAGTCGCTCCACTCACTGTTTAACAGTAATGAGCTTATTGAATCCAACTTTGATAGCCAGTATCAGAAGTTGAACACTGATTTTGAGCCCAATCTAGCTGAAAAGTCTTAGACTGAACCGAGTCAGGCAGACTATGACCCAAATAGGCTAAAGAGAAACATGCAATTAGTTACTGGTCAAGGTGCTTATATGATAACACTTTATAATTTCTCTATATATGACACTACTGTCTGGATATTGAATATTGAAAGTCTAGTTCATATTTATAATTTATTGCAAAGACTTCAAGTTAGTAGAAAATTTGAGAACGATGAGAGATTTCTAAATGTGAAAGATGGAAGCCAAGTTTCAATCCTGGCTTTAGGAGTCGTTGAGCTTGTTTTCAAATCCTATAGTGTCATTTTGAGTGATTGTCACTATTGTCCATCTTTCTTGATGAATATAATCTCTGTTGGCCTTTTGATCAAAGATGGTTATAGTTTATCAATAAAGAATGATTATTATGATATCATTATGAATAATGTTACAATAATATACAGATAATTAAAAAATGACATCTATTTTTTGTCACAGCCTATGAGTGTAATGTACACTCCAAATAAATGCTCAAAGTTAAATAATATCATGGATGCCTACCTTTGGCATTGCAGGCTTGGTCACATTAACAAAAGCAGGATAAATAGGTTAGCACAAGAGGGTATCCTCAATATCAATGATTGTAAATCATTGTCGACCTGTGAGTTTTAACTTCTTGAAAAGATGATTGAGTTATCTTTTACTGAAAAAGATGAACGAGCTAATAAAGTTTTAGGTCTAATATATAGTGATGTATGTGGATCTATGAACATTAGTACCAGAGGAGGGTATAGCTATTTTATTACATTCACAGATGACCTATCTAGGTATGGATATATCTACTTGATGAAACATAATTTTGAATGATTTGAAATGTTCAAACGATTCCATAATAAAGTAGAGAAATAAATCAAAAAAAATATTAAAACTCTTCGATCTGATTGAGGGGATAAATCTATTTCTAATAAATTTCTGACATATCTAGGAGATAGAATTTTCTCACAATGGACTCCTCCAGGGATACCACAGCATAATGGCATCTCGAAAAGGAGGAATCGAACTCTGTTGGACATGGTTCAGTCCATAATGGGGTTTGCAAGTCTATCAATCTTCATTTGGAGATATGCACTTGAAATAGTCTGTTTTGTGCTCAATAACATTCTGAGTAAGTCAGTTTGTAAAACACCATATGAGATATGGTCAGGATGTAGGTCGAACCTCTCTTACCTTAAGGTTTGGAGATGTCCATCTTTTGTCAAATAATTATAGGCTAACAAGCTCAGATCTAGATCTGATAAATGTAATTTTGTAGGGTACCCCAAAAAAATAAGGAGATGTTATTTTTACCTTCCTGCTGAACAAAAGTTGTTTGTCAGCAGTAAGGCATATTTTTTGAAAAAAGAGTTCCTTAGTGAAGAAACAAGTACCTCTAAAGTCAAGCTTGACGAAGTTCGACAGGTAGAAGAATTGACATCAGTGATTGAACCTGAAACAGATTTGATTAGATCAAACTCGGAGCCCAATATAGAACCACCCTTAAGGTGATCTGATAGAGTACCGCATCACCAGATAGATACTATAATTTTTTGATCTGAGATGATGATCCTGTTAAACTCGATGAGAACAATGAGGATTTGGTCACCTATATTGATGCGATACAGAATTCTGACTCTGAGAAATGGCTTAAAGCCATGAAGTCTGAAATGAAGTCCACGAAGGTCAACGATGTGTGGACATTAGTTGATCTACCTGAAGGGGTAAAACCAATGAGGTGTAAGTGGATCTTCAAAAGAAAAAGAGGCATAGACGAAAAAGTGGAGACCTATGAAGCCCGTCTGGATATCAAGGGGTATCATCAACATTATGGTATTGACTATGATAGGATGTATTCTTCTGTGGCAATGCTCAAGTCCATTCGGATCATACTTGCGATAGCAGTATACCTAAACTATGAAGTCTAATAAATAGATGTGAAGATAGCTTTTCTAAATAGAGAGTTGAACAAAGAGGTGTATATGATACAATCTGAAAGGTTTACATCCACAGATGAGTCCAAAGTGTGCAAGCTTCAAAGATTCATTTATGGATTGAAGCAGGCATCTCGGAGTTAGAACATATATTTCGATAAGGTGATCAAAATGTATGGCTTCGTTAAGAATGGAGAGAAATCCTGTATATACAAGTGGGCTAATAGCTCTGTATTTGTATTTCTTGTTTTATATGTAGATGATATTCTCTTAATCGAGAATGATGTCCCTATATTACAGAAAATAAAAGTGTGGCTATTGTCACAATTCTCTATAAAGGATCTGAGAGAAGCAGCCTATATCCTAGGGATGAAGATCTATAGGGATAGATCTAAGAGGCTACTCGAGCTCCCCAGTCTATGTACATAGATATCATGCTAAAATGATTCAGCATGGAGAAATTCAAGAAAGACTATCTTTTGATAGGCCATAAATTTTTTTTCTCGAAGAAGGATTATCTGACAACACCTTAAGAGAGAGAGCGTATGAGTAAAATTTCATATATCTTAATAGTGGATTCTATAATATACGTCATGACATGTACAAAATCAGATGTGGCATACTCACTAAGGATAGTGAGCAGATGCCAGTCAGATCCGGGTGAGAACCATTGAAAGATTGCAAAAATCATCCTAAGTATTTGAGAAATACTAAGGATCAGTGGCTCATTTATAGAGAATCTGACTTAAAATTTATGGGATACATTGATTTCAATTTTCAGTCAGATCGTAACGATAGTAAGAGTATATCAGGATATATATTTATCCTAAATGATCGAGCAGTCTGCTAAAAAAGTTTCAAGTAGCACACTGTGGCTGACTCAATATGTGAGGTAGAGTACATCGCGACATCTGATGCTGCAAAGGAAGCTATGTGGCTGAGAAAGTTTATCACCGAGTTGGAGTAGCACCCTCCATTGATGGACTAGTTTTGCTCTACTGCAATAGTACTAGAGCCATAGCTTAGGCAAAGGAGCCATAGGCACATCAGTGGATGAAGCATATTCTGCGTTGCTACCATCTTATCCGAAAAATCATAGATCGAGGTGACGTCGAGCTTTTGAAGATCGACGGAAAGAAGAACTTGACTGACCCATTTACTAAAGCCCTTGCAGTCAAGGAGTTTGAAGATCATAATCAGAGATGGATATACGATACTGTACCAATTGACTTTAGTTCAAGTGGGAGTTATTTGATGATTGTCCCAAAGTCAATCGTTAGCCTGTTGATGATTGTGTTAATTGATGTAATTATATATGAATTAATTATTAATAAAATATTTATTTGATATTTTTTATTATAAGCTTGTACATTTTTTACATCGAACTTCTGTGTTATAATGAAAGTTCTTAGGACTATTTTAAATCGATAAAGGAGGATTTACCATTTAGTCCTTAAATTAGTTTGTGACTAAATAATATGCTATAACTTGGATAATGGCTAAATCAAGTAGAGGTCATTGTATGCCATATGGATTGATTATCCTCTTAATCAAGGAGTGTGGAGATAGTGGTATGGCATGCAGGTGAAAAGTAGGAGTACACCTCACCTCACTAAACGTGACCAACTTCAGAGCACTTTGTGGGAGTTACTTCGAAGAGATATGGGTATAAGTGTCCCTTTGACCTGAGTTCACCACAGTGACTTGCAAGCAACCACCATGCTTTGATGCTAAATTATCTGAATTTCTAATTCAGGATCGAAAGATTTTTGAGCACAGTCAAGTACTCGTGAAGTCGGTGCGTGAGTCAAGATAGGATTGATCACTCCAAAAAATTAGAGAGAATACTTTGTGTTTCAATTTAGTGAGACCTTAGTCAGGGCAATCCTTGTAAGGAGTCACAGAATTTATTAGGTTGAGACACATAATGGATGTACTATTAAGAGTTGACAGTTTAAACTATAAGTCATCCTGAGCATCAAGGGTCAAATGGATGAATTATATGGTAACCATATGTCAGTAGGTTCTGAGTGTTGCTTTGCATACATTCGACCTATCCGGACATCGGATATCATTGCTAGATAGTTACTTTGATTGGTATAAAAATCTATTCCTATGCTACTGGCTTAGGTTCGAACTTATGGAGTCACACATATTAGAAGTTCCTCTCCGATCAATTGGTAGATCGATGATTGAGAATCATTCGAGGATAAAATCGTTAATACGATTGATGATTAATCCTATGCAATAGTTACAATAATATTATTTGCTAAGTATTAGTAAAATTCAAAAAAATTAGTCAGTGATTAGATCACTAATTAACTCAATTTGATTGAGCATTAAAGTATGGATCAATTCTAATTGAATTGAATTCAATTAGATCAAACCCGATTAGGTCATGAGATGACCTAATCACTAAGTGAGTTTTGTTTCTAATTTGATCAGGACTTGGATTTAATTTATTCCTAATTAGATTAAGGATTAATTAAAGAGTTTGGATACTTAATTAGATTAGGTTAACTCAGCTCTATTTGGGTCTAACCAAATTGGGTTGGAATGAAACTTTATTAAGAACCAAATTGAATTTAAAACTGAATCCTAACTGCCCTTGCCGCACATCCTTGTATCCATGCCATATTTCTTCACGTGAATTCTGATTTAGTTAGAGAAATACATCATGCCTAACCCATGTTGTTGCCCACAATGGATAAGGATTTGGTTTGTTTGGTTTAAATTCAAAGAGAGTTTGAATTTGAACTTGAAACAAGATCCTTACTAAAACTTATCACGTCACCCACCGGTTTCCTTGAGAAGGACTTTGGTTTTGTGCCACAAAACCAGATGAAAATTCATGACATATCATCATGCCCCTCTTTCCTCTTGTCACCCCTTTTTGGTTAGAGATCGGATAAGATTAATTGGTTTTTATCTTGAATTCAAATGGGATTTGAATTCAAGTGAGAAACCTATCTTTATCTAATCCATCTAACCACTTTGATCGACAACCATATATTCCATAGTTTTTTTTGTGCGACATTAGCTGCTGATTTTTCATGATAAGAAATCAGATTGAGAGAGGGGCTGAATATCCTTGTGGGGTGTGAGATTTGGGGTGGATTTCTATCTCCTTGGTGTGAGCATTGGAGGAGATCCATCTCCTCTTGGGCGAGAGATCTAAAAATATTTTAGGTTTTCTTGGTGAGGGAAAAACTAAAGAGAAGAGAGTCTTCATCTGATTTTTCTCTACCATCCAGCAACCTCCACTGATTCATCTTTGATATCGGAAGGGTTCGAGTTGATCGAAGAAGGATATCAAATCGGATCTGCCATCAGAAGCCGTCTACATGAGCTAGAACTCCCGCAGAAGGTTGATCGGTTTGAGGGCTTCATGTGGATGATCCGTAGAGTCTAGATTCCTTGTGCAGTTGTGAGCGACCAGCAGAGCCTTTGATCTATGAGTTACTATTGTGGTGTTCATCTACCCGCACTCAGGTATAAGATTCAGAACCCTAGTAGCTGTAGATATGATCTACAGCATGTGCAGATTTTTAAATATGCATGCAGATTTTATGTTTAGATTTTATTCATACAATATGTATCATGTTATAGATCCTAGAGTAGGTGATTAAGATTTGATCTAAAGTATGTGTTTAGATTAAATTGTCTAATCTTCTATGATCTACTATGAAAAATTTTTGAAATGCATGCTTGATTCGACTGTTGTAATCCTTCACTATAAGCTTCCAAGACTGTATTATTGAAACATCAATAAATATACATTGCTCTTTTCAATTCTCTTTCAGAAAAATCTTGCAAAGTATAAGGAATCGGATCAAACCAATCTAGAGACACCCTGGGACTAGTTGGGACCTTAAAGGGAAAATGGTTGGAGATGTATCTACCAATAGGAGAGACCCAAGCTCCAGCCTAGACATCCATTAAGACAGCATATCAGCATCTCGAAGATATCCTGGCTCTAACTAGGACTTCCATAATATGTTTTGCTGATAACTGGCATGGGAGACAACTACGCTCTGGCCTAGACCTCCACCAAGCCAGCATATCGGCATCTTGGAGATATCCTGGCTCTGGCTAGGACCTCCAAAAATATTTTTGGCTAATAACTGGCACAAGAGTCACCCGGGCTCTGGCCTGAACCTCCACCGAGTTTGTGTACTGGCACCTTGGAGATATTTTGGCTCCGACTAGGACCTCCAAAAATATGTTTGGCTGACAATTGGTATGGAGGACACCCAGACTCTAGCCTGGACCTCCATTGAGTCAGCGTGCTGACACCCCAGAGATATCTCAGCTCCAACTAGGACCTCCAATCTTAAGAATTGATGACTACCCTAGATCTAACCTTGGTTCTAGGTAATGCCCAAAGGCAATGCATGTTCATGTGAAGGCCCTAGCTCCAGCTTGGAGACCGACCTCAAGATGTCTAGACAAGGACTACTTCGACCAAGCCTACTGTGCTTGCATTGAGGACCAGCCCCCAAGGGGTAATTCGATCCCTGACTTTATCCTGAACCTGAGTTTGCCTTGACGACCATCCTTTAAAGGCTAAACTTGACTTCAGTTCTCTTTTGGACCAAAATTTGCTTCGGTTATGTGTTGAGGATCTGTTTACAATCTCAAAGACTCGAGCATTTCAAGCAGTAAAAGAGCAAAGCAACAATAAAGTACAAAAACAAGATTCTTTTCATTCAAAAGTATCGTGCTACATTCACTTCGATTACAAATCTGAGGTACAAAAGCATAAAGATACAAAATTGAGGAGCCACGATCTTGACTTTGGATTTGGGGACCGCTCCGAGTAGATCTTTAGTTGTTAATCCATTCCCCAATCCAAAGTTTTGCCACCCATGAATCTATGATTTCTATATGTGCAAGGGTGGTTGACATCATCTTATATCATTGCATCAAATCGACGTTGAGGCTCACAGCTAATGATCTGCAGGAATATTAGTTAGGGCGATGGGTTCAGTGGCTAGCGTGGCATCTGAAGTTGAACCAATGTTTGCTCCACCAATCTAGGCCTTATCCTCTAGATTCATCTCCAATAGTATTGTCAGGATAGTAGCAACACCTAGCCTATCGTCCTCTGCCTAGACTCCATAGGTTTTATTCTGTCTGGTAGTGAGATATACTACGATCTCCATCAATAGTATCATTGAAACCCCTTTCAATGGATTGAAATAATTTTAATTCATCCAATGAGAATAATTAACCATCAATTGATTCTCTTGGATCTCACAATCCACCCATGATGCTTAGCAGCATGTAGTAGCAACTTAGTAGAATGAAAGAAAAAAGAATCTCTAAGTATAGTTGCTGTGTGATTTGGTTCTTTTATTGTGAGTTTCAATAAGATGGAGATTATAAAAAGTTTGTCAAACTCCATCATCTATCATATATAAGATTTAATCTGCTCGAGTTTAAATTATGAAGTCTCATAGAAATTTTTTTCCATCAATCACATTGCCGTGGCTATGGTCCTAAGAACTCAGCTTCATAAATTATATAGGACTTCTCTTTGACTACTAAGATCAATAAACCCCATCTAAATGTGCACCTTACTCCTCCAATGAATCTACTATATCCAACATATACTGTAAGGATCCATATGACTAGGAGACTAAGTGAATGTGCAATCAAACTACAGTAATCTCACTGTGAATAGCCGAAGCATCGCAAGTCAAAGAACTACTCGTACTACTACAGCATCGAAAATGTCACTGACGAGTGAAGAGACATCCAAGTGACTTCTTATACTGATCATGCTTGGTATTGATGTTCTCTAACAATCACCTGTACTCTCGCTCCAGTATCTCCACACAGACTTAAGACTCGTCTATCTAAAAAAAAATGATCTACGCATCAATCTTACTGGATCAATCACTATCCCTGTGATGATCCATCGATTGGAAGTAGTTGAGAAATTAACCACCAATGATACATACCTCAAATTCTCAACTCTTGAGAATATGTGTCATTATCTCATTAATTTCTTGAATGATTCAAGGATACATAACACAAGAATGGATAAGAAATTATCCAATTTTATTAATAAATGAATGAGTTAAGTATAAAATTATATCCTAAAGAAATACAATGTGTCAGCTAGATTGACTTCTAGGGCATACATCTAACAATTTCTACTTGCACTAAAGTCAATCTGCCAGTAACCTAAGTCTCATCTTTTTAAGGTGGGCTTCAATCTTCTGCTTGCTAAGTGGCTTAGTCAGAGGGTCTACCACAGTCTTTATGGAGTCTACTCTCTGAATATCGATATATTTTTTCTTGAGATAGTCATGAATAATGTGAAATCGTTGCTAGATGTGCTTGAACTTCTGATGAGATCTGGACTCCTTAGCAAGGGCTATTGCATCATTATTATTATAGTGCAAAGTGATGGCATCTGATGGCATAATGTCTAGTTTTGTAATAAATTTTTTGTACCAAAAGGCTTTCTTTATAGCTTTCAAGGCAACGATATACTTAGCTTCAATGGTGGAGTCTGCAATGATCGGTTGCTTGAAACTCTTCCAGCTTGTTGAACCATCATTACACAAGAACACACATCTTGATATATACCTTCTATCATCAATATTAGATATAAAGTCTGAGTCAGTGTATCCTTCAATCCGCAACTCATATTCTCCTCCAAAATTTAAGAACAAATCTTTAGTTTTTCTCCAGTACTTAAGGATGTTCTTTATAGCTATCCAGTGCTCTTTGCCTAGATTTGACAGATAACTGTTTGTGACAGTCACAGCAAGGGCTATATCAGGTTGTACATATAATATGACATATATGAGGCTCCTTATAGCCGAAGCATAAGAGATCTTGCTCATATGCTGAATCTCTTTAAATGTGCTAGGACATATTTTTTTGAAGAGATGAATACCATGCCTAAGGGATAGAAGTCTCTTTTTAGAGTTTTCTATGTTAAACCTTTTCAGCACTTCCTCTATGTACATTTTTTGTAAAAAGCCAAGTATCCTTTTAGATCTATCTCTATAGATTTTTATTCTTAGAATATAGGATACCTCTCCAAGGTCTTTTATGGAGAATTCACTAGATAACCATTTTTTAATCGAAGTCAGTTTTGGGAATATCATTTTCAATCTGGAGGATGTCATCCATTTACAGTACGAGGATTGTAATAGCACTCCGATTGACCTTCTTAAAAATATAAGGTTTCTTCTCATTCTTGATGAAATCAAGTAATTTGATTGTATTATTGAAATAAGTATTCCAACTCTGAGATGCTTGTTTTAATCCATATATGGATCTATATAGCTTGCAGACTTTGTGATCTCCATCACTGGAAGTGAAACCCAAAGATTGCTCTATAAAGATATCTTCCTCAAGATATTCATTTTGGAATGCAGTTTTCACATCCATCTGCCATATCTCATAATCATAAAAAGCTATAATAGTAAGCAGTGTGCAGATGGATTTAAGCATTGTTACAGGTGAGAAAGTATGTTGATAGTCAATGTCTTTGCGTTGACTATAACCTTTTGCCACAAGTCTAGCTTTATAGGTCTCCACCTTTTCATCTACATCTATTTTTCTTTTATCGATTCATTTACATTCAATAAGTACTATACCCTCTAATGGATCTATTAAGGTCCATATATGGTTAGAATGCATGGAGTCAATCGCTGACTTTATAATATTTAACCATTTTTCAGAGTCAATGTCTGACATTGCCTCATTATAGATTTTGAGATCATCTCTATATTTTTTATCTCTTACGAAAAATATTTTTTCTACATCCTCTGCAATGATACCCATATATCTTTTAGGAGGATGGAAGATCCTAATAGATTTACGAGGTGGAGGTACTATATCTACTGGCTCAGCATCAATAGATTCTATAGGATCTACGGCTCGTTGCTCTTCTGAGAATTTATCTTCAAGCTCAATTTGCCTCCCATTATATCCATCTTAGACAAACTATTTTTTTAAGAATACGGCATGTCGACTCATAATCATATTTCGATCTTCTAAGAAGTAAAAGTAATATCCTAACAACTTTCTAAGATATCTTATAAAATGAGCTCTTATAGACTTAGCCTCTAATTTATCCATCTATTATCTTTTGACATGAGCTACACATCCCCAAATCTCAAGATGATTAGGACTTAGTTTCTTACCATGCTACATCCTATACGGTGTAGTAGAAATCGATTTAGAGGAAATCTTATTTAATAAATAAATCATAGAAAGTAAAGTATGGTCTCAAAAAAATAAAGATAAATCAGTAAAGCTCATCATGAACCAGATCATATCTAATGGAATCCTATTGCTCCTTTTCGATACCTTGTTGAGTTGAAGTATCCCATGAGGGGTCTATTGTGAGACTATGCTATTTTTTTTTGAGATAACTCTAAAATTTTTCACTAAGATATTTTTCTCCCTAATCTGATTGAAGAACCTTAAAAAATTTTTTAATTTATTTTTCTACTTTATATCTGAATTTCTTAAATTTTTTAAAAGCTTTAAATTTGTATCTTATAAGATACATATACCTATACCATGGATAGTCATCAGTAAAAATAATGAAATAGAGATAACCATCCCTGACCTGCATATCAAATGCACTACACACATCAGTGTGTACCAGGACAAGTATTTCAATGGTCCTCTCCCCATATCCCATAAGGGATAATTTGGTTATTTTTTCTTGAATGCAAGAATCACAAACTAGATATGACTCAAGGTTTAATGAGCCAAGGATCCTGTATTTTTTTAATTTATTTATTCTATTCTCTCCTATATGGCCAAGCCTGAGGTGCCATAAATACCTATGGTTTATCTCATTTCTAGATTTTTTTAGATCCTATGACACTCACTATTTACTTAGATATATTCATAGATATATCAGTATGTAAATGGTAGAGACTATCAATTAAAAAATTATATACAATCACTTTATTTTTGAAATAAATGGAACAATAGTCTTTATTGAAATTATAAATGTAATCTTTCTGTGCTAATGCAGATACAGAAATTAAATTTCTACTAGCAGTAGATACATAGTAACAGTCTCTAAGAACTAAACTAAATCTTGATAGTAATTATAGAGGATAGATGCCAATGGCTACAACACTAACTCTTACTCCATTACCGATTCGAAGGATCATTTCACCACACCTAAGCCCTCTACTTTCTACTAGATCTTGTATAGAAGTACATAAATGAGAACTTAAACTAGAGTCTACGATCCAACTAGTAGTAGAGAAAATGGTAAGATTAGTTTCAATAACGAGCAAATCTAACATACCTTCAGAAGGTATGTCTCCTTTCCTTTTCTTCAAGCTCTCCAAATATACAAGATAGTTTCTCATCCAGTGGCCATCATTATTATAGTGGAAACATTTTTTCTTGTCAGCCACTTTCTTGAGAGCATCCTTCTTTGTCTTGCTCTCTTATTTTTTCTTCTTAGTAGGTTTTTTCTTCTTTTTGTAAGTAGACTTTCTCTTAGATGTAGATGCCTGCTCCACAGCAAGAGCAGTGCTCCTTAAACTTTTCAAGATCCCCTCAGTGGTAACCAATACATTCAACAATTCAGATAAAGTGTTATCAATCTTGTTCATATGGTAATTTACTATAAATTATCCATATAAACTACTAAGTGATTGTTGAATCAAGTCTACTTACAATTCCTTATGCATGGTCATCCCGAGCTTCTCAAGCTCTTTCATGTCCTTAATCATTGTCAGATAATGGTCACTCACTGACTGCTCATCATGCATCTTAGTATTGAAGAGTCTCTTGGATACTTCATAACGCACGGTATGGCTCTGCTTACCATACAACTCTTGCATGTGAGTTATCATAGCCATGGCAGTCTTGATGTCCTTATATTGGTATTGGAGTTTATTCAATATTAACACCAAGATATAGCACTTAACCTTATTGTCATCATCCGTTCATTTATCAAGTACTGCTTGCTGTTCAGCAGTTGGATGGCTTGGTATAGTCGGAGAGTTCTGGTCGAGTACATAGCCTATCTTTTTTGAGCTTAAAATCATTTTGAAGTTCCTAAGCCAATCTTTAAGTTCATTCTGGTTAATCGATTGGACTCAAGAATTCGAACTAAAGAATTGGAAGCAGACATGATGAACTACAGAGAGTAAAGATTCTAATTAGAAATTTATACTTAAACTCTTATATTTGTTTTAGAAATTTTATGAAACACATATAGCTCCCACTATTTCATCAAATCTCTCACACTCCTCATGTAAAGAAATGAAAACCCCATGCGATTAGAATTTTTAGTAGGAATTGTAGTCCCCTTGATCTACACGCATTTCACCTAACAGTTATTGGTGATATGTAAATTAATGAGTGGATAACTCTTATCCAATGCTTCTCAAGTAAGTCATAGCGGTAATTGGTCTTTAAATTATATAGGCCTCACTTAATAATTATTGGCCCCACTCTTTAGTTAAGTCAGACACACCATTCAATGCAGGTGTAAAGCAGTCATTAGATCTCTCACCTAACAGTTATTGAGCCCAACCCTATCTTTACCTTACAATATCTTATGCTAATAGAGTGATTGCGCCTCTGATACAACTGAACCATTATATCCAGTCGAGAATAATCAACACCAGAAAGACATCCGCATATCTACAGTGATGGAAGACCGCTAGATTTAATATGTGGGAGAAGATTTTAATTTATATCTCATCATTTTTAATTTTTTAATTTACATCTGATATAAATCCATAATTAGCATGGATTTATGTGAGAGATCCTGACTTAATTTACTAAGACTGGAATTAAGGTGCAATTGCAACATATGTAGTGAACTCAAGACTAGGCACCTAAAAAAAAATTTAATCAACCAAATTGATCAGATAAGTTTAAGATTGGTGAGGGGCTCCCCGTGCATAAGCAATAGTCCTGATTTAGTAACCACTATTCTATCACTTGCTTTAGATATCAATCGATCAACTAGTTTCAAATTAGTTCAGCCCATTAGTTTCCGCCACCATAGATTACAAAATTGCAAACCAATTAGGTGTGCATTCATGATACAATCCTACTTTAAAGATTTGTAGTGATTTATGGAGATCACTACATGAATACATGAAAAACACTCGCATGATTATCATATAGTCCTAATGTTTATGCTAAATTTCTTATGATATTTTATGTCATCAATCTTTTCTCATTCTAGGACAACTTGCCAACATAAGGGCTTTCACCCTTATACTAGGACAACCCTATTTCAGAATGATCATAGATTGACTTATAAAATCTAATCTTATGTTTGATCAAATTACTTTAATTTGAAAACATCTATACTATCACATATCACATCAAGATGAGTCTCTATCTATGAACATCATCTCATGCATGAATATATAATAAAGATAAAATTTAGATCTAATAAAATTCAAATCATATTAAGATTAAATACAAAATTTCAGATGCATAAATATAAGAAATCAGATTTTCAGATCTAAAAATAGATTTTCAGATCTTGAAAATGATGCATGAACATCAAATAATCTAAATTTTATAGCTGAAAATGGATTTTTAGATCTTAAAATATATCACATGAACCTCAACCATTCAGATATTTAGATCTAAAAATAGATTTTTAGGTCTTGAAATCCATCTTTTGAACATAAATATTTATAATATTAGATCTGAAAATAGATTTTGAAATCTAAAATTATTTTTATGAATAATTAAAAATTTAAAATTTTAGATCTGAAAATAGTTTTCAGATCTGAAATCAAGATCTTAATCTTACAATAATAAGATGGCTCTGACACCACTTAAAGAAAAATCATCACATGGTTTTAAGTATGCATGCAAAAATTTTAAAAATAAACACATGATGGAAGAAAAACTTCAGATCTAATTAGATCTAATTTAATCAAAGCATGCATAGAGAAATCACATCTCAATATAAAATCTAGGCATCATCATATATACAAAATTAAGATCTATGCTAAAAGAAAAATATCCAATCTTTATCTTTGCATAGGTAGTTCTTCACCGCGATTTGAAATTCTGTGGATGTCTTCATTGTTTCTTAAAGCGGTACAAACATCTGGCATTTACAAGTATCTACATAGGACTGATCTTGAATAGAAAAATCTGAAGACTATTGAGGTGCTACCTCTCCTGCAAATTTCTCTCCTTTCAAACTGAATCTACCTTCTTCTTTCTTTTCTTCTCAAAAAACTAGGAAGAAGACAAGAAAAGAGTGGTAGAAAGAAGAAAGAAGAAGAAGAAGAAGAAGAAGAAGAAGAAGAAGAAGAAGAAGAAGTTCTTCTCTTTGGAAGAATTTCTCCTTCTCTTTGGATGACAATAGAAGGAGAAAGGGTGCTAAGGTCTCGAAAACTCAATTTTTTTTTCCATAAGTCACCCACCTATTTATAGCCCACACCTCAAGAGATAGCCTCTTATCTATCCATCTAGGTTGGAATTTGAATCAAAATTCAAATTCAAAGTTTGAATCAAATTCAAACTTTAAACCAAATTGATGCTTTAAAAATTAATTGATCTTTATTCTTTAAGAATTGATGCTTCTTCTTGTATTTTGCAGAAAGATGATCACCAGTGCGAAGAGCCCGATTCATTGATCAAAATGGATTCCAAATCGGACTCAAAATGGATCCCAAATAGAGACCCAAAGAAGGCTCAAATCCAAGCCAAATTAGACTCAAAATTGATCCAAACTAGAACTCAAATTGATCCAAAATCAACCCATTAAACTGCTTGGTGTGCCATGGACCGATCGATCGGTCCACAAAAATGGGGTGCTATCCATGGCCCGATCCACATCATGGTGCATGGGGCGGCCTTGGCTTTGTGCACTGATCGATGGTTGAGAGGTGCTGAAACACCTGATTGGATGGTTAGAAACACTTCGTCCCATATCTATCGGGGCTGGCCCACATCTATTACACGATCCAATGGTTGAAAATCATTCTTGCACAAGATCCAACGATCGGGGTCAGTTGCTAGTTGAGAGTTGAAATAGAATTGATTCTTTTGTGCCATCCGACAGTCCAAGTCAAATCTCAAGCTTGATCCAATTGCCAGCATGATTTTTGACTTGATTTAGGACTGTTTGAAGTGTGAAATGGGTTGTTTGATCAAAATCCGATGGATAGAAATAGTTTTCACCTGAAGCCATATTTTGGATGCGAATTGTAGTGATTTAGTGCGTCCAAAAGACCTGTTACATGAGGAAATCCATGGGTAACAAGGAATTTTGATAGGAGGAGACTACGAAGGCTATAAAAAGGGGTCTAGGCATATAAGAAAAATTATCCAAGAGAGGAGAGGCATAAAGGGAGCAGCAAGCAAGCTTTGAGTTGCGGGAAGGCTTCTAAGAAAGAGGTGCTTAGAAAAGAGCTTTGTTCCTGTACTATCTCCATGCCTACACCATCTTGAAGATCAGATCCAAAGAGAAAGAAGAAAAGGAAGCCCAACATGCTCTAAGAAGTTTGAAAGAAGAGTCATCAGCTATTTTTCTGATGAGGCTTTGCCAATTGATTTCAAAAATCTTTGTTATAGTTTTTATTTTATTTACTTATTCTTTTAAATTTTTATTATAATTTTATTTATTTAGTTACTTATTTTTTTAAATTTTTTATAACTAAATTTTGATTTAAATTAATGTAAAAGTTATTTTTATATATTTTAAATTTTTATTCTTTATTTTTATCGTAAGTAGAAGTTAAGATCTAGATAGTAGATGTTAGTACCTCTTTAAATTTTTATTTTTTATTTTTATTGCAAGTAGAAGCTAAGATCTAGATAATAGATCTTAGTACCAAGTTTTTTTTACACTTTTAATTTTAATTTTTTAATTTAAATTACTTTCTTGAATTTTTTTATAAAATCAAAATTTTTAAGTCAGTACTGTCTTCTCTATGAAATCGATCTGACTCACTGCTTTCTATATATTTTTAATATTTTTAAAAGTTAAAATTAAACTAATAATCATGGTGTCCTAATGACAACATCGTGAGATAACAAATTTTTGGCACCATAGTCGGAGATGGAATCAAATTTTTGGCATCATTGCTAGGGTACGATAACAAATTTTTGATGCTGTTACCGGAGAAGGCATGAATGCTAAGATTTTTAATTTCTTATAAATATAGTTTACTAGCTTTTCTTATTTTTTTTATAGAAAAAAAAGAAGAGAAAGAAAGCTTCTAATTTTGCTTGGTGAGATTAATCCTAACCCTAAATTTTTTTCTTTTTTTTTTTAACATTAGTTTTTTCTTTGCAAATTAACTTAAAAATAATCTACTTAAACCTAATCAAAACTTCATGACAAGAGTAGAAGCCCTAATTGATTAGAGCATCCATCATTTAGATTTTTTTTTTGATAATTGCTGGAGATAAGATAAGCCTCTCAAGTTTAATTAGTTTTATGCATCTAATTTAGTTGCATAGAACCTTTTGTTTGAAATTGATTATGCATATTCATCTCAAATCAACTTAAGGGCAGCATCCATTAATAAGATAAGATAGAGATTTCATCATCTTTTCTTAGTTCAAAAATAACCAACCAGCATCCCTAATTAACCCAAGCCTCTAAATTAAAACTAACTAGGCATCAGCCCCTAAGGAACTTGAGCTCAATAGGACAAATGATCTTGAAAGTTGAATAGGGTCGGGTCCAATTAATCAGTTGGTGTCTAGAAAAATAGTTCAAAGACTATATCCCGAAGGAAGATGATTATTTAATTAATTTTGTTTGCTGATCTGACCAACTTAGTTGGTCTCTAAGGAAAGCAACGGGGGACCCCCGCTAACCTTACACTTACCTGACTAGTTGGTTGGTTAGGTTCATACTTTGAGTGCTAGATGATGCACTTAGAACAGTTAGGAGCTGTTTAGATTTAGGATAACCTCAGGATAGAGAGTCTACTTTGTGTTAACTTGATTGCAATTAACATCTAACCATAACTAATTCTTCTCATTGTCTTTAGGTCTAGGACTCTCTTATAGGATTCTCATCTTTAGAACTTCTCTCTTTCTTCCTCTTTTCTTTTTCTTTCTCTCTCTCTCTTCTTTAAAAAAAAGTGAAAAAAATCTAAACCACACACATTAGGATTTGCACTGGTACATGCACGATAGGAGATCCTTTTATTCTGATCTAGTTGAACCTAATCCTGAAATTAAATGGCTAATCTATGTTAAACCTGACAATCAAATGGCTGGAAACTCTAGTGCTCCTATCTTTCTGTAGGAACACCAATAAAGATCCTTACAAGCATCTAGATGAGTTCTTAGAAATTTGTTCCATAGTGAAAATTTAAAATTTTACTGATGATGCACTTAGACTGACCTTGTTCTCTTTTTCATTAAAGGACAAAGCCAAGCACTAGCTTGGCACAATAGGGAGACCAATCTGAACTTGGGCTGAAATGCAATATGAGTTTCTTAAGAAATTCTATCCCATAGATCGAACCAACACCATAAGGTGAGCTATCATTGAATTTGCTTAGCTTCCAGGAGAATAAATTCATGAGTCATGGGAGAGACTTAAGAAACTTCTTAGAAAATACCCACACCATGGTTTATCTAAGTGGCAAATTATTCAAACTTTCTATGAGAATTTAGGAGATCAATATAGATAGATGGTGGATGCATCTTGTGGAGATATATTCATGAGCAAGAGTGAGGACGAAGCCTAAGCTTTGTTTGAAATCTTGAGTGAAAACTCGATCAACCATGCTTCATTATCTTCTTATGAAAGATCGATTCCTTACCAAAAGTGGATTATCTATGAGATCAAATATTTAGACTCTGGTTCTAAGACTGACTTGAATCTGATAGCTCAAAAATTAAATAAAATTGATCTTCTTGTCCAAAAGTTACATCAAGTCTAGCCCTAGGTCAATAATCTTCTGCATAATATACATCATCTTTTAATTATCAGAAGATTTGTTTTATCTGTGCTAGCACAGCCTATCATATGAGTGAATGTTCTATGATTGCATGATTTTCACCTTTCATTCAAGAACAAGTCCAAACTGCATAAGGCTACTCTAAGCTGGTTAATGACCCATTCATGAACATATATAATCCAGGTTGGAGGAACCACTTTAATTTTTCTTGAAAATCCCAATAGACTCAGGCTCAGACCCAATTTTCTTTTGTGCAAAATTTTTAAAATCAACCCCAATACCAGAATTATGTCTATAATAGAGGTCAGCCTAATCAGCCTATCCAGCCAACATATCAGAATCAGCCATTATACCTACCTCCTCAACAGACCAATCTAGCCGATGATAGGTTTACTTAACTTCAACAACTGATTATGATCTAACAGCAATCCATCATCAGGCTAGAAGCTTAAATAGGATAGTTAGCTGAGTCCATCATGAGGAGAGAATTAGGTCAATTATCGAGCCAACCGATAGTGAATCCTAGGAACAATCTACTCAATATCTACCAACCACCTGGATCTACTCATCAATCTAATATTTCATCTAAGAATCCTCAATTTGAGAATGCCAAAATAATTTTTGAGCTTAGAAGCTTAGAAGTGGTAGGATTCTTAAGGACCCATATCAAGATTAGGTGAGAGAGGCTAGTACTAATGCTAGCCAAAATATGAATATAGAAGAAGGGACTAGTACTGAGACTAACTGTATAGAAGAATCTGAGTCCAAAATTGGTACTAATGTTGGTTCCAATCTGAGTGAGAAAGATAAAAAAAAGAAGAGAGCAAATAAATTATCTGAGACATATAAACCTAGAGTCCTATTTCCTTCAGTCCTAGAAGCTAGTTCTTCCAGCAAAAAGCAAGGAGTATACAATGAGGAACTAATGAAATTGTTTAAGCAAGTTCATATTAATCTATCCCTCCTTGATGCAATTTAACATATTTCGACTTATGCTAAATTTCTCAAGAAACTTTATATCCAAAAGTATGAGTCACAAACCACAAATAGAATTCAGCTATTTGAGGATGTAAGTGTAGTCTTGTTGAACCCATTGCCTTAAAAAATGAAAGATCTTGATGCTCTTTTGATTTCATGTGTTATAGGAGGCATCACCTTTGACCAATCCCTATTAGATTTAGGAGTTAGTGTAAACCTACTTCCAATCTCGATCTATGAAAAATTTAGGATAGGAGAATTGAAATCTACATCGATTATTATGCAACTAGTTCTGTAAAGACGTCACATGATTTGATTGAGGATGTTCTAGTTAGAATAAATAAATAATATTTTTCAATAGATTTTCTCATACTTGATATGGAACCATCCTAAGAACTGAATTAGAATCTTATAATTTTAGGTCAACCATTTCTAGCCACTGCCAACACCAACATCAATTGTAAAATAAGAGCCATGGATATTTTTTTTGGGGATCAAAAGGTAAGAATCAATATTTTAAGTACCTCAAAGTATGCATAAAAGTAGGAAAGCTATTTTGATATGATAGATGAGATAGTTGAGTTCAATTCCTCCTTAGATTTGATGAAAGATGATTTTTTAGATGAGCCCATTGAAGAAACCCAAGTCTAGAAAGTAAATGCCCTGCTTGATTCACCTTACCTATTGAAAATTTTCAATCTAATATTTGATCCTGAGTAGGTGAGAGAATCGACATAGTCTGGCTGAAGACTTTAAATTTAGTGCTTGCTGAGAGACAACCCAGATTCTTTTTTTCATTTTTTTTCAGTTTATTTAGGAACCCAACTCGTGTCTAGTTGAAGATGATAAATTTAGAGCTTGTTGGGAGGCAACCTAATTTTTATATTTGAATCTTATTTTTATTTTTATTTAGACATATTTTCTTTTCTGCCTCTTTGTCTGTCATGCTTTATTTTTTCTACTCTATTGAGGATAATATCGATTAAGTTGGGAGAAAAAAAATAATATAAAAAAATATTTATAAGTCCTCAAATAAGTTACTATTTAGCATTTAGGCATTTGATTATGCTTAAGAATCAAGGTGGCTAAATATTTTTAAAAAAATAAATTGATGCATAGACCAGAAAGTTTGTGAGATATCGAGAGATTAAGTATTAAGAAAATTTGATAAAGAGTTAAGTCTAGAATATAAGTATTTTTTTTATGAGTATTTCTAACTCCTCCTATCAACATTAAAGAAGAGTTTACTTTGTATGGGCTTAGGTAGAGTAACTATATATTTCTTCATAAAATAAAAAAAAAAAATTAAGAACTTCTTGCTAAGTAACTGGGTCTCTTTACTTAAGCAAGCATTGAGTTTCGCATTAAAAGGTATGAAGGATAAAGAAGCTCTATTGTAAAACTAGTTTTAACTCATAGCCTATTTGATTCGAGCTAGTAAGTCCGAGAGATATTTTATACCTAGTGCCCTAAAGTCATTTGGTTCGAAAGTCATTGATTTAAAACTCGCTACATAGATCAGACAGAAAGTTTAAGGAGTTAAGACACTCTATAGCAGTACAACGTTAAAGAAAAAAAATCAATAAATGAAGGACAGAAGTAACAATACACTTGCCCATACAAAGGTTAATGATTTGAAGATAAAGGTAGAGATAATTTAAAAAAAAATTTAAAAAAATTAGTATTCTTGGCTTAACTCCCACATTGATTAGTACTAATATCCTAATGACATAACTCGCTCATGTTCTATGGAACATCAATGGCTCTTTTGAAAATTACCTAATAAAATTTGAAACTCTAAGTTAAAAGGTATCTAACTCTAAATTCTTTCTTTACTCGAGGATGAGCAAAGTTCAAATTAGACAGTATGATAAGTACTATAAATATATTAATAAGAAGCATTAAAATATATATTAATTGATCTTTATTCTTTAAGAATTGATGCTTCTTCTTGTATTTTGCAGAAAGATGATCACCGGTGCAAAGAACCCGATTTACATATTAAAAGGACTCAAATTAGAAGCAAATTAGACTCAAAATGGATCCCAAATGGAAATCCAAAGGAGGCTTAAATTCAAGCCAAATTGGGCTCAAAATTGACTCAAAATAGAACCCAAATTGATCAAAAATCAACCCATTAAATCGCTTGGTGTACCATGGACTGACCGGTTGGTCCACAAAAATGGGGCATGGTCCACGGCCTGATCCACATCGTGGTGCATAGGGCAGCCCTGTCTTTGTGTGTTGAGCGATGGTTGAGAGATGTTGAAACACCCGATCGGATGGCTAGAAACACTCCATCCTATATCTATCAGTGGTGGCCCATATTTATTGTGTGATCCGATGGTTGAAAATCATTCTTGCATGGGATCCAATGATCGAGGTGAGTTGCCGACTGAGAGTTGAAATAGAACTGATTCTTTTGCGCCATCTGATGGTCCAAATCAAATCTCAAGCTTGATCCAATGGCTAGCATGGTTTCTGACTTGATTTAGGACTGTTTGAAGCATGATCTGGGCTGTTTGATCAAAATCTAATGGACAAAAATAGTTTTCACCTGAAGACATACTTTGGATGTGAATTGCAGTGATTTAGTGCATCCAAAAGACCTGTTACATGAGGAAATCCATGGGTAACAAGGAATTTTGATACGAGGAGACTAGGAAGGCTATAAAAGGGGGTCCAGGTATACAAAAAAAATTATCCAAGAGAGGAGAGGCATAGAGAGGGCAGCAAGAAAGCTTTGGATTGCGGGAAGACTACTAAGAAAGAGATGCTTAGAAGAGAGCTTTGTTCCTGCACTATCTCCACACCTATACTATATCGAAGATCAGATCCAAAGAGGAAGAAGAAGAGGTCCAGCATATTCTAAGAAGTTTGAAGGAAGAAGAGTCATCAATTATTTTTCTAATGAGATTATGCTAATTGACTTCAAAAATTTTTGTTATAGTTTTTATTTTATTTATTTATTTTTTAAAATTTTTATTATAATTTATTTATTTATTTATTTAAATATTTTATAATTAAATTTTGATTTAAATTAATATAAAAATTATTTTTATGTACTTTAAATTTTTGCTCTTTATTTTTATCGCAAGTAGAAGCTAAGATCTGGATAGTAGATCTTAGTACCTCTTTAAATTTCTGTTCTTTATTTTTATTGTAAGTAAAAGTTAAGATCTAGATAGTAAATCTTAGAATCAAGTTTTTTTTTATATTTTTAATTTTTATTTTCTGACTTAAATTATTTTTTTGAATTTTTTTTTCTTTTATAAAATTAAAGTTTTTAAATTAGCACTTTCTTTATGGAATCGACTCGATTTGCTGCTTTCTATATATTTTTAATATTTTTAAAAGTTAGAATTAAATTGATAATCATGATATCCTAATGATAATATCATGAGATATCACTAATCTACTTTAGTTCATAATCAAATTCAATTAGGTTTAGTCAAATCTTTATCTGACTAGAACTAGATCCAGTTAGAACCAAATTAAATCTAATTTAATTTGTATAAAGCTTAATCTTAATTAAATGATTAAATCAAATAATTAATAATTAATTCAGTAATAATTACTAAATATTCCTCCATAATTGATTAACCTTTAGCAAGTCTTTTTTTTGTAACTTTTACAAGTCAGTCTAATTATCAATCAAATTGATAAGTAGATTTATTTGCAAATCAAATTTATAATTTAATCATTCGAACAAGTCAAAAGCTTTTTTGTGTGTGACCTCATAGGTTTTATTTTATTTGATAGTGAGATATATTGCGACCTCCATCAATAGATTAAAATAATTTCAATTTACCCAATGAGAATAATTAGCCATCAATTGATTCTCTTGAATCTTATAATCCATCAGTGACATCTAATAGTATGTAGTAGCAATCTAACAGAATGAAAGAAAAAAGAACCTGTAGGTATAGTTACTATGTGATTCAGTTTTTTCATCATGAGTTTCGATAAGATGGAGGTTATGAAAAGCTTGTTCAACTCCATCATCTATCATATGTAAGATTTAATTTGCTCAAGTTCAAGTTATGAAGTTTTATGGAAACTCTTTTCCATCAATCACATTACCATGGCCATGGTCTTAAGAATTCAGTTTCATAAATCATATAGGACTTCTTCTTAACTACTAAGGTCAATAAATCTCATCTAGATGCGCACCCTACTCCTACAATAAACTTACTGTAGCCAACATACACCGCAAAGACCCAAATGACTAGGAGACTAAGTGAATGTGTAGTCAAACTATAGCAACCTCACTACGGATAGTTGAGACACCGCATATCAAAGAACTACTCATATTACTACGGCATCGAGAATGTCACTGACGAGTAAGTAAATATTCAAGTGACTTTTCATACTGATCACACTTGATACCAATGTTCTCTAACAACCATTTACACTCTTGCTCTAATATCTTCATACTACAGACTCAAGACTCATCTATCTAAAAAAAAATTATTCATGCACCAATCTTATCGAACCAATCACCATCTCCATGATGATCCATTGATTGAGAGCAATTAAGAAATTAAGCATCAATACATATATCTCAAATTCTCAACTCTTGAGAATATGTGTCATCATCTCATTAATTTTTTGGATGATTCAAGGATACATAATACAAGAATGGATAAGAAATTACCCAATTTTATTAATGAATGAATGAGTTAAGTATAAAATTATATCCTAAAAAAATAAATGTGTCAGTCAGATTGACTTCTAGGGTATATATCTAACACCCTAGCTGGTCGAAAGGTCTTCACCCTGGGTCATCACTACAAGAAATAAGATAATTAGCTACACAAAAAAAGCATAACTAAATATTAAGAAGCATCACAAAAAATGACTGCCGACATAATATGCATCGGCAAATAAGCATTGGCAATAGGGAGGTCATTGATTTCATTTATCGATGCTTAAAGTGTTTCATCTGTAAATATTATGTTTTGCCGATGCTTATCGAAAGCGTCATTGGTTCTATTTACCTATGCTCCAAGAAAGTATCGGCAAATATATATTTAGTGATACAAAAATTATATCAAAAAAAGGTTCGTTTACCTATGCTTATTATACGTCGCCAGAAGTCAATTTTTTGCTATGCTAATTTTACATCGATAAAATTAGCGACGCTAACTGAGTGTCTGTAAATATTGCCTAGCATTGCCAAAGGAGCCGGGGTGGGCCAGAGTTTTGCATCACCAAAGGTCTTTGCCTATGCTTATTTTATGTTACTAATATCCTCTTTGGCGATGCAAAAAAAGCATAGGCAAATAGTGATGCAAATTAGCATCGATAACTGTTGCACAACGTCGCTAATGTTGGCATGCCCGATATCCCAGCACACCCTTTGGCAACACTATGGAGCATTTGGTGATGCTCATTAGTGTCGTTATAGGGCTTTACCTATGCTTGTTTTGTGTCACAGTTTGGTGATGCTAATTAACATCGGTAAAGGTACTGTAGCATCGCTAATGATGGCACACCCAGCATCTCGGCATGCCCTTTGATGATGCTATGATTTATTTATCGATGCTAATTAGCATCGCCAAAGGGATTTACCTATGCTTATCTTGCATCGCTAATTATCCTTTTGACCAAAAAAAATTTATTACTTTCATGCCAATTTTTTATAATTTTTCTTGTAAACCCATAGACAAATAAACATATATAATATATACAATATGTACACTATCTTCTTCATTCACACATATGCCATAATCAAATTCATTTCACTTTAACAATGACAATCTATATATATATATATATAGCAAAATATTATGTTCATTTTTTACAACCACACGTATAGCAAAACAAGTATATATACAACCATGTAAAATGTCATATAAATATATACATCCATACAAAATAAGCTCCACATGCCAAGCCATATCACAGACCTATAATAGATTAAAAATTAAGTTACCAAACTAATTATTTACCAAATAAAAAAAATATATAGATTAAAAATAATATAAAAGAATACCGATCATAGAAAGACACCCATCATCATCATCGATGAAGTCATCATCATAGGCATCAGCAGGGACGTCGGAAGTTAGTGGAGGAGGCATGCAGCAATATAACACATCAAGCTTTGCCCCAAATACTGCAATCTGGGATCTAAGCTCAATATTGTCACACCGTAGGACTGCTATATCCTCCTGAGATTTACGATGCTCCTTCTTGGCTCGATGCATCTCCTCCTCATATCTCCTCTCTGCCTCACACAGTCGAGCATCTGCCTCACGTAGATGAGCATCACAAGAAATATTTGATGCTCTAGAGGAGCTAGGGACCACAACCACATATCCCAATTCTATAATATAACTGGATCTCCTACCAAGCACCTCATCATAGATATCATCATCAGTGGGTGGGGTGGAGTTCTCAACGATGGGCTGGGATAGTATATGCATCATCTGCTTTTAATTAAAAAAAGTAAATATAATCAAAAGTCTAAACTTCATAATGAAATTGAAACATAGACCTTAATCAACTAATACTTACATGCCTCTCCCTAGTCCCAGGAAGCTACTCCCCCATCGCTCGATGATGGATCTTCTAGTAGACATCAATCTGCCTGGACAGTTGTCCTGTCTCGATGTCCCTCTAAAATTTATAAATATAAGTATACAGATACACATATATTCTAAAAAATTATTAGAGATATATGTATGTGTACTTACCAGCTCATACTGATGTTGCACAAATGACTTAGATCTGCCACAATGCATCACTGTGAGCCTCGATCGGTTCACTGTATTCTTTTCACAAAAGGCCTTATAAGCAAATGCTTTAAAGATATTAGTGAACATATTATACCACATCAATTCAGTAATTCATATTTTTATTATATATAATAGTTATACCCGATATGCAGGATCCTCGTACTTGTTGCAGAGAAGATCCCAGTCAGAGTGTGAAACATTCCTATGGGGTGTCTCACGTGCCGCCACTGCCCCACGTGCACTGAAGATCTCCTTCCAATGGCTATGGAGCTTATATCTGAATCCCTTAAGCAATCTCCCCATATGCCTAAGGATAGCCTCCCGCACATGTGGGATATCAATCTCCTTGATATCAAAGTCATGTTGCACAAATAATATACAACATATAAGATTTAAAAAAAATAAAAATTAAGTAATTATCAAATTAAATATAAAATAAATAAAAATATCTATATTTAAAAAATATAATATAATTTATATTTAGTTATCTATAAATAATCGAGGAGGATCTACTTCTGTGGCCTAAAAACTCTCCATCAGTCGAATATCGTCAGGGAAGCATAGGCTCGAACAATGATGCCAACCTCACATATGTACAGATCTCTGACATGATGCTGAAGTGGCATGACATATCCCGATGGGATGATAACCCTCATCCTCTCCCCGAGATATACCCTCTTCCATTCCTCCAACTTCTTATTTCTGGCGGCTCCATGAGTTCGCCTAATCAAAGTATTAGCTGCAGCTAAATAAAAGCTTAAAATTAGTTATTTATACCTGATAAAAATTTAAAATAAATTAAATATAAAAAATTATAATATGTAAAATCAATCTGTAATGACAGGAGATGATGTGCCTGTCTCGATAGATAGCTACTAGACGAGGAGGTACCGACATCTCTGTGTGGGTCTCCCCTGTCAGATGGTCCTCCTAGTGGTATAGCTTAAACTTAATTATTTATACATGATAAAAAATTAAAATAAAATAAATATAAAAAATTATAATACGTAAAATCAATCTGTCATGGTAGGAGATGAGTGTCTACCTCAGGAGGATGTGACCGTTGCTGAGATGATGTGCTTGCCTCATCTTCACATGGGCCCCCCTATGCGATCATCCTCCTGGTGCCATGCCTATATCAAATAATATATTAGAGACAATATGATATAAATAAAAATTACATCGATACTAAATGATATATGAAATATAAGATATATGAGCTTTTTTTGAAAAATTACATATTATTATTTAATATCTGTATCTTCATCAGGAGGATTATCAACATCTTCATCATCATAATCCATCAATGTATAATCTTTCTTGTCATCATTAATGAAGTTGTCATCATTGTCATCATCATCCTCTGACATGTTCAAATTTAATTTATTGACATCAACATTATCAGGTTGTACGTCATCCCTAATAAGAGGAGATGTGCTTCCAATATCGGCACTGTACTGTCTCAAGTCATCTGTATTCTATTTCTCCTGAAAGAAATCCTCATCTATTTCTATCTCAGAATGAATATGTATGTCATAAATGCCCCTTGATGCAATCCTTTATACAACATGCCATTCATCCTTATATCTTGTATCTTTTAGGTATATTACCTACTTTGTCTAACTAGCGAGTATGAAAGGATCGGATTGGTACCATATTCTTGCAAAGTTGATCCTTGTGAAGTATGCATTTTCATGAATACCAGTCCTATTATTGCTGATATCCTATCATTGGTATTTAAATAGGTAAATAAATTATTTTGACCCATATCTTAATTGTATAATGTCTGTTAGGATACCATAATGTCTGATTGGTTTTAATCCAAGTGAGAGTTGTTGGAAATTATTTTCTAAAGTCAATTGTTATATCGTAAATAATTATGCTCTTGTATATGAATTATAAATGGATAAGTAAAAATTATTTTGGTAGTTCATCATATTTAATATCTTTTTTATAGAACTCTTATTGTTATGATGAAGTCTTTAGAACTATAAAACAATCAATAAAGATGATGAGGATTTATCGAATAGTTCTTAAACTATGTTCATGACCAAATGATACATTATTTATAGGACCATGATATTTATCGAGTTTAGATCATTATGTGCTATATGGATTGGTTGTCCTCATAACCAAGAAGTATGGAGATACTGGTATGGCATGCAGGTGAGATATTGGAGTACATCATCACTGAAAAGTGACTTAACTGCGGACGCTCCACTGTCAAGAGCAGCTCGCAAAGGATATGGGCATAAATATTTCTCCATTCTGAGATTATCATGGTGACTTGCAAGCAGCTTATTGTGCTTTGATGCTGCACCATTTGTATTTCTAATACAGTGATAAAAGGCTACTGGGCACAGTCAAGTACTTGCGAAGTCTTTATGTGAGTCAAAATAGGATTGACCTCTCCAGATTATAGGAGATAATGCTTCACTGTATTTTAATTAAATAAAATCTTGGCCAGGATAATCCATATGATCTGTCACAAGATTTGAAAGGTTGAAATATAATGTGGATGACTAATCCAAGATTTGACAGTTTACTTTGAGGTCATCCTGAGCATTGAGGGTCAAAGGGATAAATTATGCGATAACCATATGTCAAGGTTCTTAAATATTGCTTTATCATTATTTGATCTATTCAGACATCGAGTATCATTACTAGATGGTCACTTTGATTAGTACAAAAAATTATTTATATACTACCGACTTAGTGTTCGAACCTATGGAGTCACACACATAGTCAAGTAACGTGAAAAAGAGATTGACCTAAAGTTTGTTTGTTCAATTTGGAAGTATATAACTTAATTGAACAAATAAATTTACTTAATTGAGTATTAAATTATAGGTCATATGGAATTAAATCCTGACTATGTATAGCTAGCACTGGGTATTAGGTGCAGGTTTAATTCTGGAAATGAATTTGACCTAATCTATGATCCAAAAAATTTTTGAGAGATTGGATTTGAGTCCTAATAATTTTAGATTAGATCTAATTTAATTAAGCTTGATTTAATTAAGACTAATTAGGTTAATTATTCAGGTCAGATTTGGACCTAAATTCTAATTAGATTACGATTAACAGCCTCTTCAAATTTAGTTCGAATCAGATTCAAATTGGATTCAAATTGAATCCAAATCCGAACCAAATTATAATTGATCCACAGTGCCTTATTTCCCTAGGTTTCTCTCTCCATGATAGCCAACCAAGAGGGAAGAGAGGCATTGAAAATTGTGCTCCCTTTTCTTTATGCGTGAGAATGGATGAGGAGATGCCTCCCCTTATCTCCTTAGTTTTCATATTAATCCAAATCAAATTCAAATATGATTTGAATTGATTTGGATTAAGTTCTGATCTCATGGGGCATTGGATCAACTTTGTGCAACAAACATATGAAAAGGGGTGAGCATGGCATGAGAAAAAGATACAGAGAAAACCTTCTGAGAAAAAAATCTTGGCATGAGATCTAATCTCCACGCCATCCCACTTCTCCATGCCCTCCTTTGCTTCCTTTTTGGTGGTGACACTTTCAAGTTCTTCATCTCCTTTTTTCTATGAAGCTTGGCATGCATGCAAAATAGAGGATCTGCACGTGCAGTTCTCGCAAAGCAAAAAGGAACCTGCTGAAGAAGGGCCACACTTGTTGCTGTCAAGAAAAGTTTTTAGCAATCCTTGTTTTATTTCCACTGCACATTAAGGTAAACTTATTTGTATTATCTTGGTAGTCTGATTTTTGGTTCTTTTGGATCGGATTTTCCCTTCACAATAGACTTCTAATAGGAGTCAAAATCCAACATGGGGGAGGAATCCAACTCCTCCCCCATCCACCTCTATTTAAAGGGATGAAATTTCTTATGAAATCCCCCACCTCCGGCCATCGTTCATCACTAGGAGAAGTTTTTCTTTTCCTATCTTCTTGTTCTTCTAAGATTTTCAACCAAGTTTGCTAGAATCATGTCCAAACATCATCGGAGGTAAGGTAAAAATCTTTCTCACTATCTTCTCCCTCTTCCTTAGCCACCAAAACCTAATTTTTGGCGGCCATCATCAAAAGTTTTGACAGAAATGAAGAACCCCTATTTTTTCTTGAGTTTTGCCCCTTCCTTTTAATTTTTTGGTGTCAAAAGTTGTTGCCGACCATCGATCTAGGGTCCACTCATTGCATCGTCGCAACCCTAATAGCCGCTAGCCAGAGCCATGCCGGTGGTGCTCCCCTATTCTGAGAGAAAGAGGGGAAACAAAATCCCCTATTTTGCCATGAAAGAAAAAAAAGAGAAAAAGAGAAAAAAAAAGAAAAAGAAAAAAAGAGAAAAGAAGAAAAAAAAAAGAACAAGTAAAGGAAGAGAGAGTTTCTCTCTCTTCCCTCTTCCCTCGTCCCTCTCTTCTCTCCTTGAAACTATTTCTCTCTTCACTTTCTCTTTACTTTCTCTCTAGAATTGTTTTTTTTCTCTAAGAAAGTTATTTCTCTAAGATTGATCAAGTAAAGAACTTTCTTTCAATGATTTTGATCGAGCTTAGTAAAGAATTTTGATCCATAATTGACAAACAGCATGTCGGCATCCATCTTGGTCGAATTCAGATACCATTAGATTTTGATCTATATGATCTCTATGGAGCTAATTGTATCTTAAATCTGATCTTAATTAAATAAAGTTATTTAATTAAACTAATCTCTGATCATCGAGTATCATATTGACCTCCATCTTGACTCTTGTTAAATACTACTGATTTGATCACTTTCGATCTTTGTTGAACTATTTATATCCTAATTTGATTTCAATTGGATAAAGTTAGATGATTAGATCGACCCAAATCATTGAATATGACCATCCATCAACCCTATCTTTCTTAATTATCCATATTCTTTTTAATTAATGAACTGAATTTTGTATAGGGGTATAGTCGTCTCGATAGGAAGATGCCCAACAGTGGGATACTGTGATATGGTCTATAAATTGAAGATTTTGAAGAGCAATTTTTGAAATTGTATGGATTTGTTAGAGTATATATGAGATAAGTAATACTTCATTTTTTTTAGATTTATCGATAAATTATAAATTTTTTTAAATATTAAATTATTCATGATTTGTGAATCTGATGAATGATATTTTGAATTATTGAATATACTCATTTTTGAAATATTAAATGATTTATGTTCGAACATATTGAATTTGATATGGATTATCTGATTGATTTTGGTGTCGCACGATTTATGAATTTTTGAATTGAAATATGAAATAGTGTTTTGATGTGAGAGGGATTTTGACTCGTAGTCTGACAGTAGGGGTTAAATATTGGTATTTTGATATTTTATCAGTAGAGGTTATGCACTAATATCTCAATACCTAGATAGGAGTTAAATGCTAGTTATTTGATATCCCACTAGTCGAGCGATTAAACATGGGTACCTTGATATCCTGCCAGTGGGGCGATTAAATGTTGATACTTTGATACTTTATTCGGGGGAGTTGTGCACTGATACTTTGATATCCTACCAGTAGAATAGTTAAACATTGATAATTTAATACCTTACTAATGGAGGTTATGTGCTGGTACTTAATTTAGTTCATGGCTATTGAGATGAACATAATATTTTGAAAGAAATCAATTTATGAATGAAAATAAATTTGTATGGTTCTTATTTTGATTAGTATTGTATATTTTAAATTGATACATCTTGCATGCTTATTTTTAATATATTATTATTGCTGAATTTATCTAGCTAAAGTGTACATTGCTGTTAGATGTATGCCCTAAAAGCCAGCTTGGCCAACACATGTAAACTTTCTAAGGATATAATTTTGTAATTTTGACTTATTAATGAAATAAAGTTGGGTTGATTCCATTCATATTGAGTATTGTGTCTATGAATCATCCATTGAACTAATAAGAGTAATGACATATATTCTCAAGAGTTGAGAATTTGAGACGTGTGTCATTAATGATTAATTCATAAACTGCTCTCAATCATAGGATCATCACAGAGATGGTGATTGATCTGAAAAGATTAGTGCACAGATTGCTTTCTTTGGATAGACAAGTCTCGAGTCTACAGTGTGGTGACACTGGAGCAAGAGTGTAAGTAATTATTAGAGAATAATTGTACCAAGCATGACCAATATGAGTAGTCACTTAGATATGTACCTTTTTGTCAGTGACATACTCAATGCTACAGTAGTGTGAATAATTCTTAGATCTGCGGTGCCTCAACTATTCATAATGAGGTTGCTGTAGTTTGACTACACCATATTTCGATCTTTTAGTCATATAGAGCTTTGAGGTGTATGTTAGCTGTAGTAGATTCATTGTAGGAATAGGGTGGCACTTAGATGGAATCTATCTATTATGAAATCCTTGACCTTAGGCATTGCTCAACCTGCAGCACCACTGTACCCGCATGCGTTACTCTGATACCATCTGTTGTGAGAACCCTAACTTCATCGTTAGGAACCCCCTGGATCACCTGCATGGATCTGGATGTTACTCAAACAAATTGAGGAGATCTGTGATAGACATGTGCTCTCTGAAGGCAGCAACCACAGATCCACCACCTGGATCTATGATGGGGTGCCTCCCTCTGCGAACCTGTGGGGGGCGCCCCCTTCCTCTAGGGCTTCTTCAAGAATTGGGGCGGCACACTAGAGAAAGAGAGAGAGGAGAGATGAGGGAGAAAAGATCTGTATTCTACTTCACAATATGAAACCCTAATACAATCTATGTTTTTATATACATAGCCAATAAGCCCGACCAAAAACTCCTCTGACTAACCCAATACATCCCATGGATTTATCCTCTGTCCAAAACCTGAGTTAGTTGCCTTAAGACCTTACAAACCAAAACTCTAAACTCTAAGATCAAAACCTGACCCCAGACTAAAATAGACTCCCGTACATCTTTAGCCTGCACGAACTGGTTTGACTCAACTGGGACTGAGCTGACCCACTTGATAGCAACCTGCAAAAACCTGAAAGATGCACTTTCGTTCTATTCTCTTAGTTAGTCGACTCAGTCTGGGAATGAGTCGACCCACCCAGACTGAGCCAGCTCAGTTTGGCACTGAGCCGACCCATTTTCTGTGCCATGCCAGAATGTCGAAATGCCTCTCCTCTGGCATGCGTTGCGACTTGGTCGACCCATTTTCAGATTGGGTCGACCCATTGACCTGAAACTACTCTTTCACTGTAGTCTTTAGCTCTTTCCTTGGTATCTCACTCCACCTTATATCCCCAGATATCCGAAGCTCTAACCAAGTATGTCAAAGTCCTCGCCATTTGAACCTTGAGCCCGTGAAAGCTGTGCTCGCCTCTACCCTAGGACAACTCCCATCTTAGCCTTAGGACCCAGACCAGATCCTAGACTCCCAGAGCCAACACCTTGACTCCTCTTGTAAGCTCCCAAAGCTTAAGAGCACCATAAATCCCTACATGCTCCACCTTGGTGCATCCAAGCCTTGGTACACCTGGCAATGTTCTTGCACACTCCTACTGTCTCTACATGCCCTAACAGCCTCCTTTTTAGAACATCCTTGCCACCACCAACCCTCTTCAGCTATTGTGTGCCCTTGGAGACCCTCTGGGATGACCACCTCCTCAGCTGAAGACCTTTGGCTTGCTTTTTTGTACCACCTAGAAGAATTGTAGAAACCCTTCTGCTCGATAGCTGCATCACTTGCCCTAGACTTCCACCCGTGAATCCATCTTTGCCCGGTGCTCCACCTGAAATTGAAGTCCATCTGATGCTGTAGAAGTCCCCAACTCTATCCTCCAATCACCCAAGGCCAACCACTTAACGCTGTCCTGCTGAGCCTGCTATTGCACCTCGAACACCGTCGCTATCCCTTTGGACCCTCCGTACTCTGTAAACCTCTTCGAAGCTATCTCGGATACCTCTACAACCCTACAGGCACCTTCAAAACCTAAGAGCTCATCCAACTCTTCAAAAAACCAGCGATTGAACCTTAGGGGATTCCATCCTACCACTTTTTTCTCTCTTGCCCCTGCACCAACCATCTCTTCAGCTTCTCCTAGAAGAACTACAGATTCTTTGGTAAGCACTGAACCCACCTATCATCATCTGGGCTAGTCACCACCCACACACAGGTATCCCATATCCTCTCTCACTGCTATCACTGCAACCGACATGATCTCCCCAGAACCTCGATCCATGATGCACGCAACTCTGCATAAATCCATGCAATGCATCACCATTGCTAGTACTAGAACCAAACACCAATCTCTACACCCCTTGGCTTTGAACTTATGTCAAACCTCCTCTACCTGAATGCGACTCTCCCTGGTGCCCCTATAAAAGAAACCAAGGTCAACTGCTCAACACAATCTTGTTGAGCCTCCTGCTGAACCTCCACCACCACTATTGTCGTTTCGGACCTTCCGCACACCATGACACCAACAAAAACCCCCAGAAGATATCCTCCTCCTATAAACCAGTAGTGATGATCCATGGAACCACCATTTCCTTCACCCCAAGACCTCATAGATCCTATCCTGATCGAACTGCTGAATACATCTCCGACTACTTCCCCTCCTTCGAACACCCGAAGGACGTATAGCTGCCTCTCCAACATACCATCGATCATTTGATCTACAACAACCTCTTGGAAAATCTCTCCTCAACACAAACTGCCCCATACCACTGCCTTTATCCCCAGAGATCCCTATCGCCAAATCCGTCATACACCCCGATCTTTCCACCAAGATTGATCAACAAATCTATCACCATAACCTTCCACCCTGGGAAAGATCCTTCCTGTCAATCCTCTCAGCCTCCACCTTCAACCTACTATTCCCGATTGGCCAAACCATAGCAAAAATGAAGGATGATCTGAGACATATCATGGAATAGATGTGTAGCTTTCTAATTTCACCTTGTATGATATCTCCTATACTTCCATGCTCCACCAGGCTTTGATATCATGTTAAGAAATCCATGACCCTAAGCATTGCTCAACCTGCAGCATCGCTGTACCCGCATATGCTACTCTGATACCACCTATTGTGAGAACCTTAACTTCACTGTTAGGAACCCCCTGGATCACCTGCATGGACCTAGATGTTACTCCAGACAAATTGAGGAGATCTGTGATAGACCTGTGCTCTCTGAAGGTGGCAACCATAGATCCAACATACAGATCCGTATTTCACTTCACAACATGAAACTCTAATATAACCTATGTATTTATATATATAGCCAATAGGCCCGATCAAAAACTCTCCTGACTAACCCAATACATCCTATGGACTTATCCCCAGTCCAAACCTTGAGTTAGTTACCTTAGGACCTTACAAATCAAGACCCTAAGCCCTAAGATCAAAATTTGACCCCAGACCAAAACAGACTCCCGTACATCTTTTGCCCGCACGAACTGGGTCGACTCAATTGGGACTGAGCCAACCCACTTGACAGCAACTTGCAGAAACCTAAAAGATGCACTTCTATTCTATTCTCCCAGTTAGTCAACTCAATCTAGGACTGAGTCGACCCCTCCGGACTGAGTCAACTCAGTCTGGTACTGAGCTGACCTACTTTTTGTGCCACATCAAATTGTCGAAATGCCTCTCCTCTGGCATGCCCTGTGACTTGATCAACTCATTCCCAGATTGGATCGACCCATTGCCCTGAAACTACTCTTCCATTGCAGTGTTCAGCTCTTCCCTTGATATCTCTAGGTATTCGAAGGTCCAATCAAGTACCTCAAAGTCCTTGCCCCCTGAACCTCAAGCCCGTGAAAGCTATGCTCGTCTCCACCCTAGGACAACTCTCGTCTTAGCCCTAGGACCCAGACCCGATCCTAGACTCCCGGAGTCAACACCCTGACTCCTCTTGTGAGCTCCCAAGGCTTGGAAGCACCATAAATTCCTACACTATCAACCTTAATAGATGAGGAGAAGTTCTATGTGGATCATTAAGTTGAGTTCAGAAGTCCATAGCCATGGCAGAGTGAATGATAGAAAGGAGTTTTCATAAAGTTTCATAAAGAACTCAGGTTGATTGACTCTACTATATGATAAGATGATGTTGACGAGTTATTTATAACTTATGTCTTATTGGGACTCACGATAGAAGAACCGAATCATATGTAACTGCATTTAGAGGTTTATTCATTTAATTTGTTGGATTGCCACCATATACTGCTAGATGTCATTGGTGGATTATGGGATCAATAAAAATTATTTGATGATCAATAATTCTGAATTGACTGAACTGGGAGGAGTTTCAATCCATTGAAAGGTGTTTTCATAATATTGATGATAGAGATCACAATATATCTCACTACCAGATAGAATTGAACCTATGGGGTCATGCATAAAGAGAATTGGTTTATTATGGTTCAATTGGACTCGTAATCCTAATTGGATTAGAACTTGATGAAATCCTATTGGGTTTAGGAATACTATATTAGCACATAGTTAAATCCATTTCCTCATATGACTTGGATTTATGTTCCTTATTGGATAAGGACTTGACCAAGTCAAAGCAAGCTAGAGGGCACCAAGAGTTGGAAACCCAAACTTCCAATTGGATTTGAAATCCTTATTAGATAAGGATCTAATTAAAAGAACCAAAGTCAAATTGGATTTCCCTATTGAACTTGGATTTGATCCAAGTTGTGGCCTAGTTGGCACCACCCATGTGGACAAGGATGAGAGGGGCCACGCCTCACTTTGATTGGATCAAAGGGACTCAAGTCTAAATTGGATTTGGTATGGAGTCTGATAGAGGCAAGAATATGGTCAAAAGAGAAATCCCAGTGGAACTAGATTTTGACAGGATCAAAGCCAAGAAACCTTAGGACTCTCACCTATTTAAAGACCCCCTTGTCAAGGGGTCAAGGGCATCAAGTCTCCATGCCTCTTAGTGCTCTCCAAGCCCCTGAAAGGAATATACCCTGCAAGCCAATTGAAATCTATATTTTGATGGATTTTTTTATGATCTTCCAGACTCATGTAACTGACACTTTATGAATATATAAAAGATATTTATTTTCATCATATACTGCATCTTACTTTTATAATGATTATGTCCATAAATCAGGATAATGATTTTAGGATTATGATGAGATCATACCTATAAGATCTAAAATCTTAAAATCTTGATTTAGAATATTTCTGGTCATAGGAGCATTGAGTAGGGGATCAATATTTTGGATAGACTGGCACATCCTATGTATGCTCGATGATGAGAGTGGCTAATCTCATAAGCTATTTATGTGAGACACTAATATAAAGATGTGGGTGCTCATTAGATAATGAGATCACTAAACTGATCTATTTTAAGAAACATCTTATGGATCTACTTATCTGTCAAAAGATATTTTTTTATAGTGGGAGTTGTGCATATAGTCCTTTGACCTGATACTACTATTGAACTTTGTATACATGAATCTATATTTTGGTTCATACTCATTCATGACTTAGTCATGTACCGGATATTCTGGATATGATGGATTATATATGAAGGTTGTGAGTAGGTCAACATGGAATCGATCATTTCTGATAAGAGAAGATCGCATCCTACTTGCTCTAATCATATGATGATTCAAAGAGACTTTGATCAAAGTAGAATGAGAATTAGAAAGTATTTCTAATATTTCATTAATTGAATTGTCATCATAAGATTGAGAGAGATGTCAATGTGAAATTGGATTTGATATGATTTCATATCCATAATCATATTCAGGATACAGTATGATCGTGGGATTGAATTGCACAGTAACTTACCACTGAAGGCTATTTTTAGTATTTCTATCAAAATTTTATATCTTTTGGATAGACATGATACGTTGCTAGACATCAATCTTATCTTGTAGGTTTAATCAAATTAAAGAGTTTAATTTGATCATCAATTAGAAAGGATTCTAATTACTAAAATTGGATTAGCTTGATTGGATCTAAATTGATTAGATTGGATTCTAATCAAATCAGGTCAACTTACATCCGGACCTACTGCTGGTTAGATGTGGAACCCAATGGGTCACTCATAAAAAAAATTGATCAAGGGTCTAATTGGATTAGATCATTTTTGCAAGATGAATATGTTAGCACATGTTGCAAACCCTAACTCCTAGTTTCGAATCAAATTTGAAATTGGTTCGTATTTGGGCTAATTAAATCCAATCAAGCTCAAATCAATTTTGGTTTTAAATTGGGTTGACCCTTGGCTAGTTGAGTCAAGTGTTGGGTGCCACCTATCAGGTTTTCATGCCCCAGATAATTTTTTCTAGAGCATGGAGTTTGTTATGTGTGCAGAAATCAGATTGGCATCCCATGGGATGGGCCGCCCCTTCCTTTCTTTATCTGACTTCTATTCCATGCTAAAACCTTTTGGGGTGTGGATTTTGGTCAACCATCAGGTGGTTGGCTGGATGGATAAGCATGAAATCAAGTTAAACTTGATCCTAACCTAGCCCTTCATATATGTCATGTGCCACCTAGAAGTCCATATGGTTATGGACTCTTAAAAATGTTTCACGCTAACTTATTTTCAATTTTTTCCATGCCTAATCTGATGATGGTGCCTCTATTATGGGCCCTTGGATGGCCATGGAGCACTGATCAATGGTGAAAAAAATAGCACCAAAAGAAGCCTTGCGACTCCTTAAAAAAATATCAAAAAATTTCTTTGAAGAGTCATTCTGCACGAAGCAACTCTTGATTCTATTTTTTGATGTTTGCCACTTGTCCCAAACTTACTGGAAGGCATGAGAATTGATGGAAAGGCATGAGAAAATCTGATGGGGCATGAGATAATTCTCAGATGGGGTGCGAGTGGATTTGGTTGGCGTCCGATTTTCAAATAAAAATAGGGGACGTGCGTCGGGGTCTTTCATTCATCCGAAAGATCTAAATCCTTTCTTTCTTATTGCTTCTCCCTATTATCCAATTGTCCCTTCCTTTTCTTGTTTAGATAAGTCTTAAAATAGTAAGGGCAAGTCTGATCTTAGGACAAGGCCAAGGAAGAGGATTAAGGAAGACAGAGAAAAGAAAAGAAGAGAAAGGAAAGGCTAGTAGAGGAAGGAAGGAAGCCCTGAAGTTCTACTATCCACAAGAGTTCTTAGAGGAAGAATTTAGAGAGAAGAAATTTGTCTAAAGGAGAGAGTGTCTTGATCAAAATCCTGTATGGCTCACTATTGGATGATGAACACTTGGGTGCCAAGTGAAAGTTCTACCAGAATTTGGATATAGCGCTGCAGGTATTCTTCTATACCTTTTATTATATTATGCAAATATTTTATATAATTATTAATCATCAAGGAGATCCTAGTTTAGGGTTTAATGATCAAGATTTTATGATGAAACATTTTAAAAATCTGTGCTTTCACTTTACCGTCATAACTTTACAATGGTATCAGAGCTGGCCTTGTTTGCTTCATTCATATGTTAATATGTTGATTGTATGCATGCTATAAATTATGCTATAATCATGATTATATTTTCATATGATGATATGAATTGATATATATTTGATACATATGTGATATGTACTAATAGAGGATTAAAGTCTCAGTAGCCTAGTACTCTTTGAAAATCATAGTAAAGGCCATCCTACCATAGAGAACTATGGTGGAAGAGGTGCCTGTATGAATCAAGAATAAAAACTATGAAAGGATATTTTATTTGGATACTATAAGATCATATTAGAATATGCATGAGACCAAGTGAAGTCCTCATAAAAATTATATTATGTAGTAGTGATAGCAACTATGGATTAATCAATTCTTGATCAATTGATCAATTGGTGTCTAGAAAAGTGCTAAAGATAGTTCTTTAATTGATTCTGTTGACTGATCTGACCAATTTATTAGTGTCTAAGAAAAGCAATGGGGGGACTCCCACCTACTTACCTGACCAATTTGGTTAAACGATCTTATAATTGCTAAAATCCTAATGTTGAAAATACTACTAGGGGCCTTCTTTCATGCTAGGTTAATATTATATTAAGAATCATAGCAGATTTGTTGTATTACTACAAGACTTGCTATAGGGACTGATGTAATATAGTTTTAGTGCATATAAGATGCTTATGGTAATTTTGAGTTTGCTACTTTGTTATGTTACCACAAAGGCAGTTATATTCAAATTTGACTGTATGATAATGAAGAGTCTTACTTAACTAAAATGTTATAGTTTGTTGTGTTACCATATGACTATTAATATTTTAGAGGTCAAGATAAAGTTGAAAATTACATGAGATGCAATTGGAAAGAGTTTCCTACCTATGGACTCATAAAGATTTGTTATGTTACCACAAGATCTTTATGAGGAATTAAGATCTCAACCTCACTAAGATAAATATTTAGTATATCCTGTTCATTATAGAAGAGGGCTATGAAGTTCGATAAAATAGTGGGAGACACAAATTAAACAAAAAATTTTATCTAATTGTGTGTGTCATCATGAGTTGGTTGCTTATGTATTGTTCTTTATTTAATATAGATTAAAATTCTATAATGGCATCTTCATTATCATTACGAGAAATTTTAGATTCTAACAAATTGATCGATCCTAATTACGTGGATTGATTGAGAAATTTAAAAATTATGCTCACTCAGAAAAAGCTTTCATATATTCTTGATGTCTCTGAACCACAAGAGGTTGGGGACGATGCCACTAAGAAAGAGTTATCTACATATAGGATGTGGAAGAATGATAGTTGGACTATCAAATTTATCATACTAGCCTCTATGAGCAACGAATTGTAGAGGCAGTATAAGAGCATGTATACTCAATCCATACTCCTTAATTTAAAGAAGTTGTATGGAGAACAGAGTAGAACTACTAGGTATGAGATATCTATGCAGTTATTCTGTATTAGAACGATGGAAGGTTCATTCGTACAAGATCATATCCTTAAGGTTATTGACTTGATTATTAGATTAGGTCAATTGAATTTTGTGATGGATGGAGAACTGAGTTAGAATTTGATCCTGTAATCTCTCCTTAAATTATTTGCTCAGTTTGTTGTGAATCATCATATGAACAAACTGAATGCCTCTTTGCTTGAGCTATTAAATATGCTCAAAACAGCTGAGGGCTACATTAAAAAGGATAAGGCTCCAGTTCTTCTTATGGGTAAGACCTCTAAGAAGAAATCAGGTATGAAGGGTTCAAAGAAAGGATTGAACTCTAAAGGTGGCAAGATGAAGAAAAAAGACAAGAAAGCCTTCGAACAAGATACTTGCTTTCACTGCGGTAAGGCAGGATACTGAAAAAAAATTACAAGTCTTATCTTGCATCTATAAAGGCTGATGCAAGTAATGCACCAAAAGATATATATGAGATATATATAATTTTATCATTAAGTTTTTTAATTTAGACTCTTGGGTATTAGATACTGTCTACGGTTCTCATATATGCAAATCATTGTAGGAGCTGTAGAAAATTAGAGTTTTGAAGAATGATGACTTCGAGCTTTACGGTGTTGGAGGAGAGTCCATCCGGATGGAAGCTGTAGGGATATATATCTTGAAGTTATCTTTTAAAAAGATATTAGAGCTAGAAAACTATTATTTTATATCTAAGATCATTAAGAATATTATTTCTATATCATTGCTATTACAACAAGGATATGAAATAAATGGAAAGGGCAATAATTGCTCAATTTTTTTTTCTAATGAAATTTTTTGTCATGGCATTCTGAATAATGATCTTCTGATTTTGTCTCTTAATGACAATATATTTTATATTGATGAAAATAAAAAGTGAAAGAAAGAATATATAAATAATACTTTACTTTGGCATTGTCGACTTGGTCATATAAGTAAGATGAGAATTAATAAGTTATACAAGAAAGAGTTCTTTGATCCTTATGATTATGAATTATTAGAGACTTGTGAATCTTGTCTTATGGGTAAAATGACTAAGACTCCATTTAGTGGACATGAAGAAAGGATAAATGAGTTATTAGGACTTCTACATACAGATGTATGTGGTCCTATGAAAACTGAAGTTAGATGAGGATATTCTTATTTTATTATGTTCACTGATGATTTATCTAGGTTTGGATATGTGTATCTTATGAAATATAAATTCGAGATCTTTGATAAATTTAAAGAGGATCAGAGTATGGTTGAAAAATAAATTAAAAAAATATTAAAATTTTTTGATCTGATCGAAGAGGAGAATACTTATCCAGTGAATTTTTAAAATATCTTAGAGAAAAAAAGATTCTCTCAGAATAGACCTCTCCTTATACACCACAGTTAAATGATGTAGCTGAAAGAAAAATTATATTTTATTAGATATGGTGCGGTCCATGATGTGCTTTATAGACTTATCTATTTTCTTTTAGAGATATGCGCTAGAGACTGCTGTATATATCCTGAACAGAGTACTTTTAAAATCTGTGCCAAGCACTCTATATGAGATATGGAGAGGTAAAAAGTCTGATCTTAAGTATCTTAAGATTTAAGATTGTTCGGCTTATGTAAAAAAAAAATTTTGGACATAAGCTAAGTGTTAGGGTAGATAAATACTTATCTGTAGGTTATCCTAAAGAGAGTATGGGATATCTCTTTTACCATCCTACTGAACAAAAAATTTTTGCCAGTAAGCATGCCACTTTTATGGAAAAGGAGTTTATCCTAGAAAGGGGCAGTGGGAGTTTATCCTACAAGTAGAAGCACAAGATATTTCTCAACCAGAAGTACCCATTGATGAGGTATAACCATAAAACACACCTCCTCTCCAAAGATCGGATAGAGTATGAATGCACCTTTAAGGTATGGATTCATTATTGAGAATAATAAAGCCCATATCATTGAGAATGATGAATGTCTAATCTATACGGAAGCTGTCTTGAGTAGGGACTCAGACAAATGGCTAGAGGCTATAAAATTCAAAATAGACTCAATGTACTTCAACTAAATATAGACTTTAGCTGATGCACCAGAGGATGTGACTCATATTGGGTGCAAATGGATCTATAAGAAAAAGATTGCAGTAGATAGCCAAGCTGAAACCTATAAAGCCAGATTGGTGGCTCAAGATTTCAGACAAAAATAGGATATTAATTATGATGAAATATTCTCACCTATTGTCATACTCAAATCTATTTAGATTATGCTTGCAATAGCAGCATACCATGATTATGAAATCTGACAAATGGATATAAAGATCATTTTCCTTAATGGTTATCTTGAGGAAGAGGTTTACAAGTCATAACCAGAAAGATTTATCTCAAGTGGGAGAGCAAATCAGCTATGCAAGCTTAAAAAATCTATTTATGGATTAAAGCAGATCTCGAGAAGTTGAAACATTCATTTTGATATCACAGTCAAAGAGTTTGACTTCATCAAAAATATCGATGAATCTTACGTATATAAGAAAACTAGAGAGAGTGTCATTGTCTTTTTAATTTTGTATATGGATGACTTACTTCTCATTGCAAATGATATCCCAATATTACAATCGATCAAGATATGACTATCAAGTAAGTTTTTCATGAATAACTTGGGTGAAGTATCCTACATACTTAGTATAAAGATCTATAAGGATTGATCTAAGATGATGTTAGGCTTGTCCCAGTCCAGAGACATAGACCTTGTGCTGAAAAGATTCAGCATGGATGGGAGTAAAAGAGGTTATGTACCCCTGAGTCATGATATATATCTTTCAAAAAAGATGTCTCATAAAATACTAGAAGAGAGAAATAGAATGAATTTTATTCCCTATGCTTCGGCAGTAGAGTAAATCATATATGCTATGCTGTGTACCAGACTTGATGTTGTCTATGCTTTAGGCATAGTTAGTAGATTTCAAGCTGATTCAGATGAAAAATCATTGAAAAATAGTGAAAATTATTTTTAAGTACTTGAGAAGGACTAAAGATATTTTTTTGGTATATGGAGGATCTGATATGAAATTAGAAAGATATTCTGACTTTAATTTTCAATCAGATCCTGATGATAGCAAGTCCACTTCAGGGTATGTCTTTAATCTAAATGGTGAAGCAGTAAGTTGAAAAAATTCTAAGCAGTAAACTATAGCTGACTCAGCCACTGAGGCATAATATATAGCTGCAAGTGAAACTACTAAGAAAGCTATCAGGATGAAGAAATTCATCACTGAATTGGATGTCATTCCTGAGATTGAGAACCCAGTACCACTTTATTGTGATAATACTGGAGCAATTGCTCAAGCAAAAAAATCAAGGTCTCATTATAAATTCAAGTACATTCTAAGGCACTTCCACCTCATTTGTAAAATTATCGAGAGACAAGATGTAGTCATTGAACGAGTAGATACAAAGAACAACATAGTAGACTCATTCACTAAAACTCTACCACAGCAGTAGTTCGATCGCCACCTAGATTGTATAGGGATAAAATTTAAGGTCGATTAGCTTTAGTGCAAGTGGAAGATTGAAAGGAATATGTCCTACAAGCCAATCAAAATCTGTATTTTGTTAGATTTTTTTGTAATCTTCCAAACTCATGTAACTGACACTTTATGATAGATAAAAGATATTTATTTTCATTATATGCTGTATCTTACTTTTGTAATGATTACGACGAACTCCATAAATCAGGATAATAATTTTAGGGTTATGATGAGATCATATCTATAAGATCTAAAATCCTAAAATTATAATTTAGAATATTTCTAGTCATAGGAGTATTGAGTAGGGGATCAATATTTCGGATAGACTCGCACATCCTATGTATGCTTGATAATGAGAGTGGCTGATCTCATAAGTTACTTGTGTGAGACACTAATATAAGGATATGGGTGCTCATTAAAGAATGAGTTCACTAAACTGATCCATCTTAAGAAATATCTTATGGATCTACTTATCTATCAAAAGATATTTTCTTATAATGGGAGTTGTGCATGTAGTCCTTTGACCTGAAACTACCATTGAATCTTGTATACATGAATCTATAATGGGAGTTGTGCATGTAGTCCTTTGACCTGAAACTACCATTGAATCTTGTATACATGAATCTATATTTTGGTTCATACTCATTCATGACTTAGTCATGTATGGGGTGCTCTAGATATGGTGGATTGTACATGAAGATTGTCAGTAGGTCAACATAGAATCGATCACTCATGGTAAGAGGAGATCGCATCCTACTTACTCTAATCATATGATGATTCAAGAAGATTTTGATCAAAGGAGAATGAGAATTAGAAAAAAAAATTTAATATTTCATTAATTGAATCATCATCATAAGATTGAGAGAGATATGAATATGAAATTATATTTGACATGATTTCATATCCATTATCATATTTAGGATGCAGCATGATCACAAAATTGAATTATACGGCAACTTACCACTGAAGTATATTTTTGATATTTCTATCAAAATTTTATATCTTTCAAATAGACATAATACATTGCTAGATATCAATCTTGTCTTATAGGTTTAATTGAATTAAAGAGTTTAATTCAATCATCAATTAGAAAGGATTCTAATTGCTGAAATTGGGTTAGTTCGATTGGACTTAAATCGGTTAGATTGAATTCTAATCAAATCAGATCAATTTGCATCCAGACCTACTGCTGGCTAGATGTAGAATTCAATGGATCACACACAAATAAAATTGATTAAGGATCTAATTGAATTAGATCATGTTTGCAAGATGAACATGCTAGCACATGTTGCAAACCCTAACTCCTAGTTTTGAATCAAATTCAAAATTGGTTCCTATTTAGGCTAATTAAATCTAATCAAGCTCAAATCAATTTTGGTTTTTAATTGGGTTGATCCTTGGCTAGTTGAGCTAAGTGTTGGGTGCCACCTATCAGGTTTCCATGCCCTAAATAATTTTTTCTGGAGCGTAGAATTTGTTATGTGCACAAAAATCAGATTGGCATCCCATGGGATGGGATGCCCCTTTTTTTCCTTATCTGACTTCTATTTCATGCTAGAACCTTTTGGGGCATGGAGTTTGGTTGACCATCAGGTAGTTGGCTGGATGGATAAGCATGAAATCAAATTAAACTTGATCCTAACCTAGCTGCTTCATTTAAGTCACATGCCACCTAGAAGTCCATATGGTTATGGACTCTTAGAAATGTTTCATGCTAACTTATTCTCAAATTTTTTCACACATAATCTAATGATGGAACCTCCATTGTGGGCCCTTGGATGGCCATGGAGTGTTGATCAATGGTGAAAAAAATGGTGCCCAAGAGAAGCCTTGCGACTCCTAGGAAAAACATCGAAAAATTTTCTCTGAAGAGTCCTTCTGTGCGAAGCAACTCTTGGTTCTATTTCTCAATGTTTGTCACTTGTTTCAAACTTGATGGAAGGTGTGAAAATTGATAGAAAGGCATGAGAAAATCTGATGGGGTGTGAGTGGATTTGGTTGGCATCCGATCTCCAAATATAAATAGGGGACGTGTGTCGGGGTATTTCATTCATCCGAAAGATCCAAATCCTTTCTTTCTTACCACTTCTTATTGTCCAATTGTCCCCTTCCTTTTCTTGATAGGACAAGTCCTAAAATAGTAAGGACAAGTCCAATCTTAGGACAAGGGCCTAGAAAGAGGATTAAGGAAGACAAGGAGAAAAGAAATGAAGAGAAAGGAAAGGCTAGAAGAGGAAGGAAGGAAGTTATGAAGTTTTGCTGCATAGAGGAGTTCTTAGAGAAAGAATTCAGAGGAAAGGAACCTATCTAAAGGAGAGAGTGTCTTGATCAAAGTCCTATGTAGATCACTGTTGGAGGGTGAATACTTGGGTGCTTAGTAAAAGTTTTGTCAGAATTTAGATATAGCACTACAGGTATTCTTTTATACCTTCTATTATATTATGCAAATATTTTATATGATTGTTAATCATCAAGGAGGTCCTGATTTAGGGTTTAATGATCAGAATTTCATAATGAAAAATTTTGAAATCCATGCTTTCGCTATACTGTTGTAACCCTACATTTCTCCCTCTCTTCTCTTCCACGTCCTCTCTCTCTCCCCTTAGAGTTCCAATGCCCAAGGGTTGGGCATCCCATCTTTCTCCATGCCCAAGGTGTTAGGTGTTCTCCAAAGGGTTCAAGGGTTGGATCTTGTTGCTCTATGCTGAGGAGAAAGATCAAGAGGAGATCCAAAATTGATCAAAGGCTTGCTAGTCTAACTTTGGAAGAAGGATTAAGATCAAGAGGAAGCATCCTAGATCATTCCTGTGGATACCTGTAGAGCCGGACATGTGTGCGGCTTTTCAAGCAACCTCAAATCCATGATCATCAGACCGCGGTGAATCTCTACCCATTTAAAGATAATGATTTGATTATTACTTATTTTTCATGTGATGAAAATCTTAATCTTCAGAACATGATAGGGATAATCTCATGAGATGAGATCTAGAAGATGCATGTTAGATTAAATCATTTCCACTGCTTGTATAAAAATTTTGCTGTTCTAGCATGTATGCTGTCCTAGTTTTTTCTTCAAATAGTATCAGAGCTAGATTACATGATCATATTCTTAGATCTGAAATTCAGATTAGATATGAATTATTTTGCTTATGATTAGATCTCTATTTCAGATTGGATTTAAAAATTCATGTTTATCAATTGTATATGAAGTTTAGATGAGATCTGAATTTTTTATTTTTGAATAAGCATGATTGTTTGATTGGATCTAATTTTCTATTTTATTTGAATCTGATTTTTTGTGCTTTGATCTAAAATTTTGATGAGATCTAAAATATTAGATCAAAAATTTCAATTAAAAATAAAAAATTATGATTGATAAACATCGGATTAGTCGAATCACAGCCTGACATAAGGTTGTCCTGGCATAACTTAGGTTATGTTGGAAGGTTGTCCTAGGATGTTATAAGATGAAATCTTTAATCAAAGATCTAAAATTTAGATTAGATCTAAAATTTTAGATTAGAGATCTAATTGATAAACTTGGGTTAGTCGAATCACATCCTGACATAAGGTTGCCCTACCATAACTTAGGTTATGCTGAAAGGTTGTCCTAGGATGGTGAGAGATGAAACCCTAATCATGAGACATCTTTTTAAGAAAAAGAAAAGGCATGATTAAATGAAATTGATTATAGGATAATCGTGTTGTGTCTCCATTGATACATGTAGTGATTAACCCAATTACTATAGCCTTTTGTGTAGGGTGTATCATGAACACACATTGATATGGTTGCAATTTGGCAATTTATGGTGAGGAACCTAAAGCCAAGCCCAATGTGAATGGGTTAGCCTATTGGTTCCTAAGGCAGGTGCTTTGAATGATGGTTGTTTAATTAGGACTATTGCATTTGCATGTGGAGCCTCCTATTGATCATAACTTACCTAGCCAATTTGGTTGACCTAATTCTATTTGGGGTGCTTATGGTTGAGTTCAGTATATTTGCATTGCTCCATGAGATCATCTTGGTGAGACCAAGCTAGGATCTTTCTAGTAGATCCAACCTAAATGTGAATTTACATGCGATGTAGATTAACAATTACACCTAAAGAAGATTTAAATCAAATCTTCTTATAAAATATTAAGTCTAGCGGTCTTCCACTATTGTAGAAGTGCGGCCCTTTCTGATGTTGATTATTTTTGGTTGGATACAGTGGTTCAGTTGTACTAGGAAAGATGCAACCACTCTATAGATATGAGATGCTACAGGATGAAGATGGGGTTGGGCCTAATAACTATCAGGTGAGGATTTCAATGACAGCTTCACCTACGCAAGAACGATGGGTCTGACTTAACTAAGAAATAAGGCTAATAACTGTCAGATGAGGCTTTAGGACTTAGAGATCGAAGTTTATTGCAATATGCTTAGAGAAGCATTGGACAAGAGTTATCCACTCATTGGTTGATACATTGTCAATAACTATCAGGTGAGGTGGTGTGCCAATTGATGGAACTATAGTACCGACTTAAAATCCTAATCATAGAGGTTTCTGTTTCTCCATCCGAGGAGTGTGGAAGATTTGAAAAAATAGTGGAAGCTAAGTTTATTTTTAAAATAAAAAAATTTTAAAATAAACTAAAAGAAGTTCATTATAAAATCTAATTAGAATCTTCTTCTGTCTATAGAAAATGTCTGCTTCCAACCCTCTCACTCACGTCCTTGAAACCAACCGACTGACTAGACCTAACTTTAAAGATTGGCTTCAGAACTTGAAGATAGTCTTAAGTTTCAAAAAGCTGAACTATGTACTTGACCAAGATGTTCCCACTTTATCAGCTCATCCGATCCCTGATCAGAGAGCATCTCATGACAAGTGATTGGATGATGACAACAAGATTCGGTGCTATGTGCTGGCATCTATGTCTAATGAACTGTAACACCAGCATGAGGACATGAAGATTGCTAGAGGCATGTTGACTTATTTATAAGAGTTGTATGATGAGCAGAGCTGCATAGCTTGCTACGAAGTGTCCAAAAGACTCTTCAAGATGAAGATGTATGATAGACAGTCAGTCTATGAGTATTGTTTGACAATGATCAAGGACCTGGAGGAGCTTGAGAAGCTCGGTATGTTCATGGATAAGGAATTGCAGATAGACCTGATTCTACAATCCCTTATAGATTCATATATGTAGTTTATTATAAACTACCATATGAATAAAATTTAGTGCACTAAGGTCGAGTTGTTGAATACACCGGTATCACTGAAGGGACCTTGAAGAGTTCAAGGGGTACTATTTTGGCTGTGGAGTGAACTTCATCTTTCAAGAAAAAGTCTACTGGAAAGAAAAATAAGTCTGCAAAGAAGTAGAAAGTGGAGAACAAGCCTAAGAAGGATGTTCCCAAGAAGAAGGCTTCAGAGTGGAGAAAGTGTTTCCACTGCAATAATGAAGGCCATTGGAAGAGAAAGTATCTTGCTTATCTGACAAGCCTGAAGAATAAGAAGGATGGCATACATTCTGAAGGTATGCCTGACCTGCTCATTATTGAAACTAACCTAACGATTTCTTCTATATCTAGTTGGATTATAGATTCTAGTTCTAGTGCTCATCTGTGCACTTCTATATAGGATCTTAAGGATAATAGAAGGTTGAGGAAAAGAGAGATGACCCTATGAGTCAGAAATAGCGTAAGGGTTGTTGTTATGGCTATAGAGATTTACCCTCTACGACTACCATCTAACATTAGTTTACTATTAGAGACTACTATTTTGTACCTGCTGCTAGTAGAAATCAGATTTCTGCCTTTTGTTTAGCACAGGATAACTATGTAATTATTTTCAATAAGGATTACTGTACTATTTATTTTGGAAATAAAATAGTTGGAAGTGGTTTCTTAATTAACAGTCTCTTTCAGTTATATATTGATGTTTCTGTGAATGTTATTGAGCAGGATATGAATTTCATAGGGTTTAAACAACCTAGAGATGAAATCAACCTAAAGTATATGTGGCACCTTAGGCTAGATCATATAGGAAAAGACATGATTAATAGATTGGAGAAAACTAGGCTCTTAGGCTTATTAACTTTCGAGTCATATTCGGTCTGTGAATCATGTCTTCATGAAAAAGATAACCAAGCTACCCTCTGTAGGACATGGGGAAAGAACCATTGAGATACTTGTCCTGGTATATACTGATGTTTACGACTCATTTGATGTGCCGGCTAGAGAAAGTTATCTCTACTTCAAAACCTTTATCGATGACTTTTTATGGTACGGATATGTGTACCTTATGAGATATAAGTCTGAAACCTTTGAAAGGTTCAAAGATTTCAGAAATGAAGTAGAAAAGTAAACTGAAAAATCTTTAAAGGTTTTTCGATCAGATCGAGAAGGTGAATATCTTAGTAAAAAATTTTTAGATTATCTCAAAGAGTATGGCATAGTCTCACAATGGACTCCATCTGAAATGCCTCAACTCAATGGGGTTTTGAAATGGAGAAATCAAACTCTATTAGATATGACTCGATCTATGATAAGCTTCACTAATCTTTCTATATTTCTTTAGAGTCATAATTTACGTACAGCTAATTATGTGTTGAATAGAATTCCTTTTAAAACCATTTCTACAACACCGTATGAGATATGACATGGTAAGAAATCAAGTCTAGATCATCTTAGAATTTGGGGTTATCCGGTTCATGTCAAGTGACAACGGACAGACAAGTTAGAAAATAGATCCTTAAAAGCTTATTTCATAGCATATCCTAAGGAGTTGTTAGGATATTATTTTTATCTTTCAGAAGATCACAATATGATTGTGAGCTGACATACCATCTTTCTTTAAAAAATAGTTTATTCAAAATATAGAAAGATAGATTGGGCTTGAAGAGAAAGTCTTTGAAGAGTAACGAGTAGTAGAACCTGAGAAACCTATTCAAAATGAGCCAATACACACGTCTGCTCCTCCATCTCGTAGATCCAATAGGATTTTCCATCCTTCTAAGAGATACTTGGGTATCATCACAAAGGATGTAGAAAAAATATTCTTCATGAAAAATAGGGTATATGGAGATGACCCCAAGATCTTTGACGAGGCGATATCAAATATCGACTCCAAGAAGTGGTTAAAGACAATGAAGTTGGAGATAGACTCAATGCACTCCAACCAAATCTAGACCTTAGTGGATCCACCAAAAGGTATTGTACCTATCGAGTGTAAATAGATCTATAAAAGGAAGATTGGTTCGGATGAAAAAATAAAGATCTTTAAAGCAAGGCTCGTGGCTAAAGGTTATAGTCAACGCGAGGGCATGACTATTAGGATACCTTTTCGCCAGTGGCTATGCTGAAATCTACTTGGATATTGCTTGCCGTTGTAGCATATCATAAATATAAGATATGGCAAATGGATATAAAAACTATCTTCCTGAATGGATATCTTGAGAAAGATATGTACATAGAGCAGCTCTGAGTTTCATCTTTAGTGATGGAGATCGCAAGATTTACAAACTGCAAAGGTCTATCTATGGACTTAAGAAAGCATCTCAGAGTTGGAATATCCATTTTAATGATGTGATCAAATCATTTGGTTTCATAAAAAATGAGAAAAAATTATGTGTGTTTAAAAAGGTCAGTGGGAGTGTTGTCACTTTTCTCATACTATATGTGGATGAAATCCTCCTGATTAGGAATGATATTTTCATATTAATGTCTATCAAAATATGATTATTTAAGAAATTCTCCATGAAGGATCTTGGGGAAGCATCCTTTGTATTGAGGATTAAGGATTAAGGTTTATAGAGATAGATTTAAGAGGATGCTAGGCCTTTCATAGAAGATGTACATAGAGAAGGTACTAAAGAGGTTTAGTATGAAAAACTCTAAGAGGAGACTTGTGCCTTTCAGGCATGAAATTCATCTTTTCAAGAAGATATGCCCCAATACATCAGAAGAGATAGAACGCATGAGCAAGGTCCCTTATACTTCGGCTATAGGGAGCCTCATGTATGCCATGCTATGTACACGATATGATATAGCACATGCTATGAGTGTCACGAGTAGATATCAGTTGAATCCAGATGATGAACACTAGACATCTATGAAATGTATCCTTAAGTACTAAAAAAAGACTAAGGATATATTCTTGATCTTTGGAGGAGGGAAGCTGGGAGTATAGAGATATACTGATTCAGACTTTATATCTGATATTGATGATCAAAAGTCGACATCAAGTAATATCTTCCTATATAATGAAGGTGCGACGATTCCACATCATCCATAATTATCTCGAGAAGAAGTACATCAGATACTATCATGAACACATATTGATATGGTTGCAATTTGACAATTTGTGATGAGGAACCTAAAGCCAAGCCCAATGTGAATGGGTTAGCCTATTAGTGTCTAAGGCAAGTACTTTGAAAGGTGGTTATTTAATTAGAACCATTGTATTTGCATAGGAAGCCTCCCATCGATCATCACTTATTTAGCCAATTTGGCTGACTTGATTCTATTTAGGGTACCTATGGTTGAGTTCACTACATTTGTATTGCATCATGAGATCGTTTTGGTGAGACCAAGCCAAGATCTCTCTAGTAGATCCAACCTAATTGTGGATTTACATGTGATGCAGATTAACAATTAAACCTAAAGAAGATCTAAATCAAATCTCCTCATAAAATATTAAGTTTAGCGATCTTCCATCATTGTAGAAGTGCGGGCACTTTTTAGTGTTGATTGTTTTCAACTAGACACAGTGGTTCAGTTATATCAGAAAAGATGCAACCACTCTATAGGCATGAGATGCTGTGAGATAAAGATAAGGTTGGACCTAATAACTATCAGGTGATGTTACCAATGATGGCTTCACTTACGCAAATATGGTAGGTCTAACTTAACTAAGAAATAAGACCAATAACTATCAGGTGAGGCTTTAGGACATAGAGATCGAAGTTTGTTGCAACATGCTTAGAGAAGCATTAGACAAGAGTTTCACTCATTGGTTGACATATTGCTAATAACTATTAGGTAAGGTGGTGTGCTAATTGGTGGAATCACAGTACCCACTTAAAATCCTAATCATGGAGGTTTCTATTTCTCCACTGGAGGAGTGTAAAAGATTTGAGGAAATAGTGAGAGCTAAGTATATGTTAAAAATAAAAACTCTAAAATAAACTAAAAGAAGTCAATTACTATTGGGATATGTATCCCAAAATCAATCGTTAGTCTGTTGATGATTATTCTCATTCTTGTACTTGTATATAAATTTTTATTAATAAAAATTATTTAACTTTTTCATTACAAATTATCCATCTTGGAACTCCTATGTGAAGGAAAAACCGTCTTTTTCCTTGTAGGATCTTCCAGATCTAATGAGATCTGGGGCAGAATATTTTAAAAAAAATTATTCTACTTTATTTCAGATCTAAGGTCTATTAGATCTGATTCTTATTATCTGATATTTAATATAAAATTAAATCTAAAACTTGAAGATTAGAGAAATACTTCTAGGGTAATTAGATTACCCTGTAGATGATCGCACCAATGCCCGAGGTTCAAAAATAGCCACGCAGTCACCTGGCCTCTATCGATATCCACTTGAGTAGGATCTGATTGTCTTCTCCTTATGAATCTTTACTCCAAAAATCAGATCTAGATCTAATCTGGAAGATCTTCAAAAGATCTTCTGAAGCTGAAGCAGTAGCTTCTCGACAAATCCCTGCAGCCTTCTGATCAGGGAGCCACCACGCCTTGGACAAGCACCAGATGGACGTCCAACTTTTTGGACATGAAGAGGGGAGGGAGAGGAGCAGAGTGGGTATAGAGAAGTGGAGGGGTTTCATATTTTTGCTGGGTATTGAGAAGATTTTCTCAATCCTAGGCGCAGACAGGGTTTAAATAGACCCTGTGTGCCATGCAGTGCCACATCATTCGATCAATCAAAAAATTTTAATTAATTTTGGAAAAATTTTGATTGGTGGAGTGATATTATCTGATCATATCAGATAAGAATCTCCATAATTCCTCCTATTGTTGGTGCCAACACTGGATAAGCACAGCGAGATTGGCGCCCCACAGTCCAAGTTGATCAAGGGATTAGAGTCCTTATCTTATGGGACTCTATCCTTATCCACTTGGGGCGCACGCCCAATCTGAATATGGCACCCACTTTGAGGCCCAATTTAGCAGGTGGACACTCTACAAAAAATCTTCAATGACCTCTTGCCAAGTGACCTTCAGTCCAAGATCCATGGGTCAACATTTGACCAATATCCTAAAACGAAAATGGTAGGTGACAAAAATTAGCAGGTGTTGTCTTAAATTCATCTCATGAATTAAGACAAGATTTTTTTGAGATGGACTGGCTTTAGTCAGACTGAGAGAAACTTTCTCAAGATTCTCTGAATGAGTCAAATCACATTTGGCTCAGTCGAGATGAAAAAGATTGCATGAGGAGAAAGTTAGGCTCAATCGTGTGCTAGCATGATTTTCTTGAACCTAATTGGATCTAATCCAAATCAATCGAACTAGACTAGCTCAATTGATGACATCCAGACCCTAACTCTTATTTGTGTGACTCAGTCAGGTTCATTTTCATATGGTAATGAGATATGTCGTGATCTCATCATCGATATCATCGAAACTCCTTTCGATGGATCAGAACTCTTCTGATTCAGACAATTAGAATGATCAATCATCAAGATCATTCTAATTGCTCTCAAAATCCACCAGTGACACCTAGCAGTATATGGTGGTAATCCATCAAAAATAAAGACGAACCTCTTGGTGCAGCTATCTGTGTGATTGAGTTCTTCTATCATGAGTTCCGACTGAATTAGGGTTAAGGTGAACTCGTCAAACCCAATATCAGTCATATGAATCAATCAATCGATCCGAGTGTGATGTGAAACCTCAATAAAAATTTTTTTTCCATTATTTCACTCTGTCATGGCCATAGGCTTAAGGTCTCAATCTCTCGATCATCATCTATCAAGGTTGATAGATTCCATCTTGGTGCAATCTGATTTTTACAATGAATATGCTACAGCCAACAATACACCTTAGGGTTTTGAATGGCTAGGAGACTGAGTTATGGTGTAGTCAAACTATAACACACTCAAGGTGAACTATCGATGCACCTCAGATCAAAGAACTAGACACACAGCTGCAGTATCGAGCTAGTCATCGATGAGAAGGTAGACTTCCTTATGACTGCTCGAGGGGTCACGCTCAGTACTCTCGTTCTCAATGAATATCTGTACTCTCGCTCCGGTGTCTCCACACCGTAGACTCAAGACACATCTATCCTAAGAAAGTGATCGTACATCAATCTTTCGGATCTATCACCATCCTCATGATGATCCTATGGTCAGGAGCTGTTTATGAGTTAGTTATGTAAATTCATGCATTAAATTTTCAACTCTTGAAAATATGAATTAACATTCCTACTAACTCAAAGAATGTATCACCGACAGAATATACATAATGTGATAGTAGAATAACCCTTTTATTTATTTACAGTCAAAATTATAAATTTGCCGTTACATTTGTATAGGAATGTGTCAGCCAATCTGGCATCTAGGGCACACATTTAACAAACTCCCACTTGTCCTAATGCCAATTGGCTACATATCTAAGTCCCATCTTTTCAAGGTGGGCTTCGATCTTCTGCTGGCCTAATGGCTTTGTCAGTGGGTCTACCACATTGTCTGTGGAGTCGACTCTCTAAACCTCGACATAACCTTTTTCGAGGTAATCATGGATTAGATGGAATCGTCGCTCGATATGCTTGGGCTTCTGGTGAGACCTTGACTCCTTAGCTAGGGCTATGGCGCCATTATTATCGCAGTAAAGAGGGATGGCATTCGATGACATCACTCCAAGCTCTGCGGCAAACTTCTTGTACCAGAATACCTCCTTCACAACTTTCGATGCAGCAATATACTCTGTCTCCATGGTGAAATCAGCAATTACCATCTGCTTGAAACTCTTTCAGCTAATTGTACCACCATTGCAAATGAACAGACTTTCAGATGTCGACTTTCGATCATCTATATCAGAAATAAAGTCTGAGTCTGTAAATCCCTGAACCTAGAGTTCTCCATTCCCAAAGACTAAAAACATATCCTTAGTCCTTCTCAAGTACTTAAGGATACATTTCACAGAAGTCCAGTGCTCTTCATCTGGATTCGACTGATATCTGCTTGTGACACTCACAGCATGGGCTATATCAAGTTGTGTACATAGCATGGCATACATGAGGCTTTCTATTGCCGAAGCATAAGGGATCTTGCTCATGAGTTCAATCTCCTCAGGTGTGCTAGGGCACATCTTCTTGGAGAGATGAATGCCATGTCTAAAAGGTACTAAATCTCTTTTGGAGTTTTCCATGCTCAACCTTTTTAGCACCTCCTCTATGTACATCTTCTGTGAAAGTTCCAGCATCCTATTTAGTCTATCTCTATAGACCTTAATACCCAGTATAAAGGATGCCTCTCCTAGATCTTTCATAGAGAACTCCTTAGACAATCATATTTTGACTAAGGTTAACTTGAAAATATCATTCTCAATTAGGAGGATGTCATCTACGTATAGTACGAGGAAGACAACTGCGCTCTTACTGACCTTCTTGAACACACATGATTCCTCCTCGTTCTTGATGAAACCAAACATTTTGATCACATCATTGAAACGAGTATTCCAGCTCTGAGATGCTTGCTTATGTCCATAAATGGACCTTTGTAGCTTGCAGATTTTGTGATCATCATCACTGGATGTGAAACCAAGCGGCTGTTCCATATAGATATCTTCCTCAAGATATCCATTTAAGAATGCCATTTTCATATCCATCTACCATATTTCATAATCAAAATAGGCTGCAACAGCAAGCAATGTGCGGATGGATTTTAGCATGGCTACGGGCGAAAAGGTATCCTGATAGTCAATGTCTTCGCGCTGACTATAACCTTTCGCTACGAGCCTAGCCTTGAATGTCTTCACATTCCCATCTGCACCTATCTTTCTCTTGAAGATCTATTTACACCTAATAGGTACAATACCTTCAAGTGGATCTACCAAGGTCTAGACTTGGTTTGAGTGCATCGAGTCAATTTCTGATCTCATTGTCTCTAACCATTTTTCGAAGTCAATATCTGATATCACCTCGTCATAGGTCTTGGGGTCATCGCCATGAGCCCCATTTTTTGTGAGGAATATTTTCTCTACTTTCTCTTGTATAGTACCTAAGTACCTTTCAGGAGGACGAAAAATCTTAGTCGATCTATGAGGTGGAAGAGGTTGTGTTAGGACTGGTTCTAATTGATTGGATTCCTCAGGTTCTTTAGCTCGTTGCTCTTGAGAGACATTCTTCTTGAGCTTAATTATTCTTCCGATGCCACCATCTTGAATAAACTATTTTTTAAGAAAAATAGCATGTCGATTCACAATCACATTGTGATCTTCTGAAATATAGAAATAGTATCCTAATGACTCTTTAGGATATCCTATGAACCGAGCTCTAAAAGATCTGAACTCTAACTTGTCCACCTGCTGTCTCTTGACATGAGCTGGACAACCCCAAATTCTGAGATGACTCAGACTTGGCTTCTTACCATGCCATATCTCATACGGTGTGGTAGGAACGATTTTAAAGGGAATCCTATTTAATACATATATTGCTGTCATGAGATAATGTCTCCAAAGAAACTCAAGGAGGTCCATGAAGCTCATCATGGAACGGACCATATCTAATAGGGTCCTGTTCCTCCGTTCTGAAATTCCATTGAGTTGTGGCGTTCCAGATGGAGTCCATTGAGAGATTATGCCATTGTCCTTAAGATAGTCTAGGAACTCCCGACTAAGGTATTCGCCTCCTCGATCTGATCGAAGAACCTTAATGAACTTTTCTGTTTATTTTTCTACCTCATGTCTGAATTCTTTGAACTTTTCAAAGGCTTCAGACTTGTGTTTCATTAGAAACACATACCCATACCTAGACATATCATCGGTGAAGATAATGAAGTAGACATAGTTGCCTCTAACCAGCACATCAAATAGGCCGCACACATCCGTATGTACTAGGGCAAGTAGGTCTGTGGCCCTTTCCCTATGTCCCATAAAAGGAAGCTTGGTCATTTTGCCTTGAAGGCATGATTCACAAACTGGATATGACTCAAAAGTCAACGGACTCAATAGCTCAGATTTCTCCAATTTGTTAACCCTGTCTTCCGCTATATGACCTAGCCTTAAGTGCCACAGATACCTATCATTTAGACTATCTCTAGGCCTTTTAATTTCCATGGCATTCACATTTTGCTCGATATGAAATACAGATACATCAATATGTAGCTGATAGAGACCATTAATAAAAAAATTATTTGCAACTTTATTATTTTCATAAAATATATTACAATGATCCTTATGAAAGCTAATCACATAGCCTTCTCATGCTAAACATGAAACAGAAATCAAATTTCTGCTTATTGCAGGCACATAATAACAGTCTCTAAGAACTAAATCTAATCCTAACGGTAATCACAGAGGATAGGTTTCCACGGTCACAACAGCAACTCTTGCTCCGTTCTCGATGTGTAGGATCATATCCACATCCCTCAGCCTCCTGCTCTCCTCAAGATCCTGCATAGAAGTGCACAAATGAGCACTAGAACCAGAGTCAAGTATCCAACTGGATGCAGAGGAAACCGTAAGATTAGATTCTATAATGAGCATACCTCCAGAAGAACCATCCTTCTTGTTCTTCACGGTGGCCAGGTACTGAGGATAGTTCTGCTTCCAATGGCCATCTGAATTGCAATGGAAATATTTTTTCTTTTCAGCAGCCTTCTTCTTCGGTTCTGTCTTCTTCTTCTTTCCATCCACCTTCTACTTCTTCATAGACTTCTTCTTCTTTCCAAAAGACTTTCTCTTGGAAGAAGTCTGCTCTACAGTAAAGACTGAGCCTTTTGAACCTTTCAAAAAAAGCTCAGTTATAACCAACATATTCATTAACTCAGCCAAGGTACACTACATCTTATGCATATGGAAGTTCATGATGAACTGACCATATGCATCGGATAAGGACTGAAGGATCACATCAATCTAAAAATTTTTGTCTAAGATGATACCGAGCTTCTCAAGCTCCTTAAGGTCCTTGATCATTGTCAAACAATGATCTTGGATTGACTGCCCATCACGCATTTTAGCCTTAAAAAATCTTTGGCAGACTTGATACTTGGCTGTGCGACTTTATTCATCAAATAACTCTTGTAGGTGAGTCAACATTTGGCGGGTAGTCATAATATTCTCATGCTGGCACTGCAAGTCATTAGACATTGCACCCAATATATAGTACTTGGCTTTGTTATCTTCATCCGTCCACTTTTTCAGAGATGCTCTCTGTTCAGCAGTCGGACGTGCTGGCATGGCAGGTGGGTCCTGGTCCAAGTTATGAGTCAGTTTCTCAAAATCCAAAATAATTCTGTAGTTCCTCAACCAGTCCTTGAAATTAGGTCCAGTCAATCTATGGGTATCTAGTATTTTGGTCAGGGGGTTGGACGCAGACATGTTTTCTGTAGAAAGTCAAAAATTTCTAGTTAGATTTTGTAATCAGACTTAACCAATTTATTTAGGGGTTTTATTTTTAAACAAATTAGGCTCTCACTATTTTCTCAGATCTCTACACTCCCAAGGTAGAGATGTGAAAATCTCTGTGATTAGTGATTTCTATGGGTGGTGCGGTCTCACCGACTGGCTCACCACCTCATCTAACAGTTATTAGTGATGGGTCAACCGATGAGTGGACAACTCTTATCCAATGATTCTCTAATCATGATACACTCAAAACTTGGTCTCTAATTCATGAAGCTCACCGTGCCCGAAATATTGCTCCAATCCTTAATTAAGTTAGACCCACCATTTGCACGAACTAGATTCCTGATTGGGTCCCTCACCGTATCTAAAATATTGAGCACAACCCATCCTCTAATATGTAGCATCCAATGCCTAATGGACATGGTTGTGTCTTTCCGGTGCAACTGAGCCACTGTAACCAGTCAAGAACAATCAATCCTGGGAAGAGTCCGCACATCCACAATGGTGGAAGACCTTAGACTTAATATTTTCTTAGGGAGATTTGATTTAGGTCTCATTAAACTTGACTTGGTGGAGTCATAACAATTATGACTAACCTAGTGGTATGGGTTAGCTCGAATTGTTAGGCACCTGAAATCAGAACTGGGTCGACACATATGGCCAGGTAAGTGAGATCGGTGGGAGGGATATGCCCTTAACTTGATAAGAACGCATTTGAGTCGAGTAGCTCCCAATTAAAAATCAGTCGGTCACATCTGCCTAACTTACCTTAGACACCAAATTATCGAATCAGAACCAATTGGGTTAGCCTACAATCCAGGCTCTAACCACTGAGCCAAATTATGTATTAACTTGATCGAGTCACATATGAATGTGATTTGACCTTGACCTAGACTTAATCCTATTAGATTGGTTAATTATTAGCTTTCATGATCCCACCTAACCAACTTTTGATTCGATTTGATCAACCGCTAGATCTAATTGAGCTACCCAAGTCCGAACCTAATTTTATGAAAATGACTTAGATCTGAAATTCTCAATTTTAGACCTAATTTAATTTCATAAGCTTAATTCATTAATTAAGTCTTGAGTTCATAAACAAAATATGTAAAATAAATCCTAGGATTTCAGGATCTAGGATTTTGCAGAAAAGTAAATTTTGATTTCTGATTAAGGATGAACGCGCAGCACCCCTACACACCATAAGAACACCCCATTGAATGGGAGGAGAGGGTCTTAAACCCTATTTTGTTCTTATGATCGAACGGCCATGAGGAACACCTTAATCAAAAATATTGATTTAACTACAAAACTAGTTAGATCTAGGTTACATATCACATTTATAATTTCAGATCTAACTTATACATGCTTTGCATACATCTCATGTATTAAAATTTGATCTAATTAGCATATTTTCAGATCTGATACATCACATGTAACATCTGAAAAGTAAGATTTAAATTGAACTATTCAATATAAAATCTATTCTAGACAGTTACTAGAATAATTCTATAACTAGTCTAGGCATGCAGCAGATCAATCTTATGAATTAATTAAATTTTTATTTTCTATTTTTTGATCTGAATATAATATTTATAACATCAAAAAATTAGAGAATAAATTAGATCTAATTTATATTTTAATCATATTAAAATATAAAACTTTAAGACTATTCATAGTTTAAACTATTCCTAGTCTAGTCATGCATCTCATACATGTTAGATCTACTTAGATTTAATTTTAAATTTTTTGATTTCAAATCCAATCATATATAATGTGACATATGAAATTCATTGATATCAGATAAATAAAAATAAAAATTAGATCTAAATTAGATCTAAAATAGAGCCATCAACCTGACTCTGATATCAGTTGAAGAAAAAACCACCTTTTTCCTTGTGGGATCTTCCAGATCTAATGAGATCTGGGGTGGAATATTTCAAAAAAAATTATCTTACTTTATTTTAGATCTAAGGTCTATTAGATCTGATTCTTATTATCTAATATTTAATCTAAAATTAAATCTAAAACTTGAGGATTAGAGAAATACCTTTAGGATAACTAGAATATCCTGTAGATGATCGTAGCAATGCCCGAGGTTCAAAAATAACCACACAGTTGTCTGGCCTATACTGATATCCACTCAAGTAGGATCTGGATTGTCTTCTTCTTGTAAATCTTTGCTCCAAAAATTAAATCTGGATCTGATCTGAAAGATCTTCTGAAGCTGGAGCAACAGCTTCTCGATAAATCCCTACAGCCTTCTGATCAGGGAGCCACCACGCCTTGGACAAGCACCAGATGGATGTCCAACTTCTTGGACATGAAGAGGGGAGGGAGAGGAGTAGAGGGGGTATGGAGAAGTAAAGGGGTTTCATGTTTTTTTTGGGTATTGAGCAGATTCTGTCAATCCTAGGCGCAGACAGGGTTTAAATAGACCCTATGTGCCATGTAGTGCCACATCATTCAACCAATCAGAAAATTCTAATTAATTTTAAAAAAAATTTGATTGGTGGAGTGATGTCATTTGATCATATCAGATAAGAATCCCTACAATCCCTCCTACTGTTGGTGCCAACACTGGATAAGCATAGTGAGATTGGCGCCCCACAGTCCAAGTTAATCAAGGGATTAGAGTCCTCATTTCATGGGACTCTATCCTTATCCACTTGGGGTGCACACCCAATCTGAATATGGCACCCACTTTGAGGCCTAATTTAGCAGGTGGATACTCCACAAAAAATCTCCAATGACCTCTTACCAAGTGGCCTTCAGTCCAAGGTCCATGGGTCAACATTTGACCAATATCTTAAAACGGAAATGGCAGGTGACAGAAATTAGTAGGTGTTGTCTTAAATTCATCTCATGAATTAAGACAAAACTTTTTTGAGCTGGACTGGCTCCAGTCAGACTGAGAGAAACCTTCTCAAGGTTCTCTGGGTGAGTCAAATCATATTTGGCTCAGTCGAGATGAAAAAGATTGCACGAGGAAAAAGTTAGGCTTAATCGTGTGCTAGCACGATTTTCTTGAACCTAATTGGATCTAATCCAAATCAATCAAACTGGGCTAGCTCAATTGATGACATCCAAACCCTAACTCTTGTTTGTGTGACCCAGTCAGATTCATTTTCATATGGTAATGAGACATGTCATGATCTCATCATCGATATCATCAAAACTCCTTTCGATGGATCAGAACTCTTCTGATTCAGACAATTAGAATGATCGATCATCAAGATCATTCTAATTGCTCCTAAAATCTATCAGTGACACCTAGCAGTATATGGTGACAACCCATCAAAAATGAAGATGAATCTCTCGGTGCAACTACCTGTATGATTGAGTTCTTCTATCATGAGTCCCGACTGAATTAGGATTAAGGTGAACTCGTCAAACCCAACATCAGTCATATGAATCAATCGATCGATCAGAGTCTGATGTGAAATCTCAATGGAAAACTCTTTTCCATTATTTCACTCTGCCATGGCCATGGGCTTAAGGTCTCGATCTTTCGATCAGCATAGGACTACTCTCATCTACTGAGGTTGATAGATCCCATCTTGGTGCAATCTGGTTCCTATAATGAATATGCTACAGCCAACATACACCTCAAAATTTTGAATGGCTAGAAGATCGAGTTATGGTGTAGTCAAACTATAACACACTCAAGGTGAACTGTCGATGCACCTCAGGTCAAAGAACTAGACACACAGCTACAGCATCGAGCTAGTCATCGACGAGAAGGTAGACTTCCTTATGACTGCTCGAGGTGGTCACGCTCAGTACTCTCATTCTCAATGAATACCTGTACTCTCACTTTGGTGTCTCTAACCGTAGACTCAAGATACATCTACCCTAAGAAAATGATCGTACACCAATCTTTCGGATCGATCACCATCCTCGTGATGATCCTATGGTCAGGAGCTGTTTATGAGTTAGTTATGTAAATTCATGTCTTAAATTTTTAACTCTTAAAAATATGAATTAACATTCCTACTAACTCAAAGGATGTATCACAGACATAATGTACACAATGTGATAGTAGAATAACCCTTTTATTCATTTATAGTCTAGATTAAAAATTTGCCCTTACATTTGTACAGGAATGTGTCAGCCAATCTGGCATTTAGAGCACACATCTAACACTATGTTGTAATGAAGTCCTTAGAACTATAATTAATCAACAAAGAAGGATTTGTCGTTTAGTCCTTAAAAGTATTCGCGACCAAATGATATGCTATTAATAGGACGATAGTAATATCGATTATAGGTCGTTGTGTGTCATATGAGTTGGTTGTCCTCTTAACTAAGGAGTGTGAAGATACTGTTATAGCATGCAGATGAAATATAGAAGTACATTCATATTGAACGTGACCATTTGTCAAGCACTCTGCTGTCAATAGTAGCTCATGAAGGGTATGGATATAAGTATCCCTCAGACCTGAGACCACCACGGTGACTTGTAAGCAACTCACTGTACTTTAGTATTAGACCATCTGAGTTTCTAACTCAGTGATGGAAGGATACTGGGTATAGTCAAGTACTTATTAAGTCGGTGTGTGAGTCAAGATGGAATTGATCCCTCTAAATTAGTAGGAGTTATGCATCAGTGTATTTTAGTTTAGTAAAACTTTGATCAGGATAATCCATGTGATAGATTTGAAAGATTTAAATATAATATGATCGATTAAATTAGGATTGACAGTTAAATCCTAGGTCATCTTGAGAATTAGGATTAAAGGGATGAATTATACGGTAACCATACGTCAATAGATTTTAGAATGTTGCTTTGCAATACTTCGGCCTATCCAAATGTTGGATCCCATTGCTAGATGGTTACATCGATTGGTATAAAAAGTTATTTCTATACTATCGACTTAGGGTCGAATCTATGGGGTTACATGCATTAGAAGATTTGGTCAGATCTAATGGTTGAAGAGTCCAATTGGATTGTGACTCTTGTGAGGAGTCCCACTGGGATTGGGACTCTGGAGGAGAGTCTCACTGGGACTGAGACTCTACTATTAATAGAGAGTTAATTAGTAATTAGATTACTAATTGACTCAATTTAATTTAATAGAGAGCTTTGGATCAAGTCTAATTGAATTAGATTCAGTTCGACTCAGATTGGGTTTGATATAATCAAGCCTGATTACAAAAAAAGTTTGATCCTAATTCGATCAGAGTTTGGACTCATCTAATTTCTAATTAGATTAAGAATTTATTGAGATAATTAGTTTTTTATTTGGATTAGGTCCATTTTTATTATTGGGTTCAATCTAAATTTGATTTGGATTAGAATCAAATTAGAAATGAAGAATCCAAGTTGACTAGGACTCTATCCCTATCTCCTTGCGCCACACTTGGACCCATGCCCATATCTCCACACCAAATTGGATTTGGCTTGAGATTTTTGGCATCATGAGAGAGAGTCCAATAAGGGTGGGCAGCAAAGGTTGATGAGTCATAATTCTATCTCTTGCCTAATTCGAATGCGATCGAAATTAGAGATAAGATGAAAATAAGGAAAGGGATTTTTTCATGCAAGAAAGGTTGTTGGCACCTTAATGATTTCTTTTCTATTTTTCTTGAAGAGTTCTTGGGCATGTGAGACACCAGATTCCTTTTCCACACCAAGGAGTCTTTTTTGGAAATTTTTGGGATGCCAAAAGGTGTTTGGTGTGGACTCTTGGGTGCCCTCTTTCTTGGATAAAAACCCTAGACTTTGCCTATAAAAGGGTGGACCTCTTCTTGGCATCACATCCAAATTCCCTTGCTGGTGTTTTATTTTCAGAGCTTCTCCTTTTTCTTTCTTCCTCCTCCAGATCTCTTCATCCTTTGGAGCATCCAAGGCCTTTGAAGAAGAAGGAAGAAATCAGCTATCAAAGTTTCTTGCAGGCTAGCACCTCCAAGCACCCTGATCTACGCCAGTCTTCATGTGGATTTCTTGTTGAGGGCAGATGACTTCGTGTGGCTACGAGCGATCTGAGGAATATCTTCTCTAAGTGTTGGACCAATGAAGATCAAGATCTCTTTAGTTTGGTAATTGTTTCTAACCTGACTTGATCATTATGTTAGATCTAATAGTTAGATCTAGGATTTCAGCATCAATGAGATTGATGCGAGTATTTATGTTCAGATCTAAAGTGCATCATATTTCATATGTTTTATTATGGTATGGTAGTCTAGATTAGATCTTATGCTTGTGATTTAGATTAAAACATTTAATCTTACTCTTTCACTGCATAAAAATTTTGAAATTGCATGCATAGCACTACCTATATTTCCTTCCATTGGTATTAAGCCATAGTTATTTTGATATGATTTATTATGCTTTTAGATTTGATTTTATGATGTTAAATCTGATTATTTATAATTTAGATTAGATCTAAATATATTTATTTTTAGATCTAATTTTTATTATATTTATATTAGATATTTTGAGTAGCAAAGTACTCGGATTGGGTAATCACCAGGATGTCTAGTCATAGGAGCAAGTAAGATTTCATGACCCTCTATTCCCATTCAATGGGATACTCTTATGGTATGTAGGAGTGTCACTATGAGGTTCCATAAAAAAGAAGGCAAAAAGAGAAAAACTTACTTTCTTGCAAAATCTTAGATCTTGAAACCTCAGGTGTTGTTGTATGGGATGCAAGTTGCAAAGAAATTAGTTACATCTAATCTTGATTAATAAAAATTATTTTGATCTAAAATTATAAAAATTTAGATTTGATCTAAAAAAAATTTATGATTTAATGTAAAAGAGTTTACATAAAAATTATTTTTAAAATCTTAACCATGTTGATGCAAAACATAATTAAGAATTAAGTGTTGGATTGATTAGATTTAGAATTATGATTTGAGATCTAATGACATTGCATAAAATATGAGGCATGGGTTTCCTCAAATTAGATCTTTTTCTTTAATTGGGTTAGACCTAAAGTTAGAATCAAAAAATTAATTGATTATGTAGAGAAATTGATTAAGTCTAACCAAATGTTGAATTAGATTAATCAGGATTTTTCTAATACAATAGTTGTAAATGGTCAAATCCATGTCTTTGATTAGACCAAATAGACCTTGATTTTGGCTCCATGGTTAAATCTGAATCATTAGGTTGGTCAAATCGAAACTAATTAATCAATTGGTGTCTAAGGTAAGTTTGACATTTTGACCGATGGTTTTTAATTGGAAGTGACTTATTTGGATATTTCGATGGTGTCTAAGGCAAGCTTAGCAGACCCTCCCACTGATCTCACTTATCTGATCAATTTGATGAATTATATTTTGATTAGATCGCTAAGTGATTCGAGTTAGCCCATGTCATTAAGGTAGATCAGTATGACTGATCTTAGTGCCAGTTCAATTAGCATGATCCTAACCCGATTAGTGACTTGATGAAGTCAGTGGAAGGATTATGGTCTACTGATTGATCTCTTTTCTTATTTCTTATTAAATTAATTAAAATTTTTAAATTATTAGGTCTCTAAAATGAGTTGGTTATGGTGATAACTAGATCATAGCCTCCTATTAAGTTGGATGATAATGGGTCCATTAGTATGATGATCATTGGAGGCCCAAAAGCCTGGTGCCCATCTGCTATTAGAATTATCATTCATAATATGATGACTTAGTCGAGTCTCTCTGTCAGGTGGTCGGTTAGCCAGCCAAAGTCAGAACTAATCATTTGATAGTTAGATTTGTAAGTATGATCATGTTAATAGTTGGATCTAATCAAGGACTTGCAGAGAAGACTAAAGTCAACTAAAAAGTTACCTGAGGCTAAATCAACTACAAAATTTTTTTTGGTGAAATAATTGATCAATGAACCTACCCATAGATGCACATGGGTGAGCCAGTCAAAGTTGGGCTCATGTGCCATCTATGTGGATTCTAGTACCCCCTAAGAAATTAAAGTAATTCTTCGAATTGGAGGTAGAGGCTATCGATTCGTATGAAATAGTGAGAAAGCTTTTAGACTAAAGTCCATATCTTTAGGCTTAATAAATTTATATACTAATTAGGTTTTAATTTTTCTTTATGTGTGCAGATATGGCCTCAGACTTATTGCTCCGATCACTGTTAGACAGTGAGAAGTTGACGGGATCCAATTTTGATAACTGGTATCGAAAGCTTAAGATCGTCCTAGAGCACAAGCGGATTTTGTATGTAATTACAGATCTAACACCTAAGGAACTTGCTCTCAATGCCCGAGGCACGGTCTGAGATACTTATTTGAAGTGGCTCAACGATCGCACCATGATTTGTTGCATTATGTGATCCTCCATGAATGATGAGTTCAGTCGAAAATTCGAAGAGCCTCAGCCAGAGGAAATGCTCTAAGCATTGAGAGAGTCCTTTAGTACCCTCGATAATGTTGAACGGTACAAGATTAGTTACATCATTTTCAATGCTCAGATGAGAGAGGATGCATCTGTCATCGATCATGTATTGTACATGATCGAACAGATCGAGAAACTAAGCAAGCTCGGCTTCCTCTTGCACGAATAGCTGGGAAAGGATGCGATCCTGAACTCCTTACCCAAATCCTACCAGTCATTTCTCAGTCATTTCAAAATGATGAAGCCTGAAGTCAACTGCCATAGTTTGTTGGGATTGTTACAGACTTTTGAGAAGGATCACTAGCTCCACAAGGAGACGGTGAATGTAGTGGGAGGATCTTCTTCAGATGGGCGTCATCTCTTTAAGAAAGAGAAAAAGAAGAAAAATAAAAAGATGCAAAGTGCTGGGAGTTAGATCCAGAAGCATAAGTTCAAGATCGATCAGAGTCAGACAGAGTGCTTCTATTGTAAGAAGCAGGATCACTGGAAGAGGAATTATCTTCAGTATATAGCTTTCCTTGATCTGAATAGGCCAAAGAAGAAGAAGTAATCGATTGTTGGACAAGGTACCTATGTGGTAACACCTTGTAACTTTTCTCTTTTTGATACAATGATCTAGGTATTGGATATCGGTAGTCTTATTTATATTTGTAATTCGTTGTAGGGTCTTCAGATTAGTGAGAGATTTAGAGATGGTGAGAGATTTCTGAATGTTGGAGATGGAAGATCAATTTTAGTTCTAGTTTTAAGAATTATCAAGCTTGTATTCGAGTCCCATTCTATTATTCTTAATGAATGTCATTACTGTCCTATTTTTTTTTAAATGTTATTTTTATAGGCCTCTTGGCCAAATCAAATTATAAAATATCAATAAAGAAAAAAATTTGTGATATCATTTTGAATGGTGTTACTATATTGCGTGGACAGTTGAATAATGGAACCTATATTGTATCTAGACCTAATGTAATGTACATGTCCAATAAACATCTTAGGATAGTCAATGTTATGGATGCTTACCTATGGTATTATAGGCTAGGTCATATCAACAAGAACAAGATGAACATGTTAGCTCAAGAAGGAATTCTTGATAAAAATGATTATAAATCATTGCCAACTTGTGAGTTTTGTCTATTTGGAAAGATGACCAAGTCACTTTTTATTAGAAAGGGTGAACGAGCCAGTGATGTTTTGGGTCTAGTACATACTAATGTATGTGGACCCATGACCACCAGTGTCAAAGGAGGGTATCACTATTTCATTATATTCACAAACGATCTATCTAGGTATGGATATGTCTATTTGATGAAATATAAGTTTGAATCGTTTAAAATATTCAAACGATTCTGCAATGAAGTAGAAAAATAAACTGAAAAGAATATTAAAACTCTTCGATCAGATCAAGGAGGAGAATATCTTTCTAGTGAATTTCTGACATACCTTGAGAAGAATGAGATTCTCTCTCAATGGACTCCTGTTGGAACACTACAACATAATGATGTGTTGGAAAGGAGGAATCGAACCCTGTTGGACATGGTTCGATCCATGATGGACTTTTCTACTCTGTCAATATCTTTTTAGGGATATGTACTCGAGTTGGCTTGTTATGTGCTTAATAGGATTTCTAGTAAGTCTGTAAGTAAAACATCATATGAGATATGGACTACACGTAAGCCAGCGCTCGCTCATCTTAGGATTTGTGAATGTCCAGCTTATATCAAATATTTGAAAATAGACAAACTAGGAGCCAGATCTGATAGACGTAATTTTATTGGATATCCCAAAGAAACTAAGGAATATTACTTCTACCTTACTGATGAACAAAAGATATTTGTTAGCCTTAGGATAGTCTTTTTAGAAAAAAAATTCTTTGGGGAAGGGATTAATACCTTTAAGGTTGAACTTGAGAAAGTTCAACAGGTAGAACTGATACAGTTTAGTGAACCCATAGAATCAGATTTGATGATGTCAATCTCGAAACCTATTATAGAGGCACCATTTAGGAGATCTAATAGAGTATCGTGTCAACCAGACAGATACTATGATTTTTTGGTCTGAAATGGAGATCCTGTTGAACTCGTTGAGAACAATGAGGACCCGATCACCGATATGGATGCAATACAGAGGTCTGACTCTGATAAATAGCTTGAAGCCATGAAATTTAAAATGGAGTCCATGAAGATCAATGATGTGTGGACATTAGTTAACCCACCTAAAGAGGTTAAACCCATAGGATGTAAGTGGATCTTCAAAAAAAAGAGGTACGTAGATGGAAAGGTGGAGACCTATAAAGCCTATTTGGTTGTCAAGGGTTATCATTAGTATTATGGTATTGACTATGGTGAGACATTTTCTCCTGTGGCAATGCTCAAATCCATTCAGATTATGCTTGCGGTAGCGGCATACATAGACTATGAAATCTAGCAAATGGATGTGAAAATAGCTTTTCTAAATGAAGAGCTACAAGAAGAGGTGTATATGATACAGTCTGAGGGTTTCATATCCATAGATAAGTCCAAAGTGTGCAAGCTTCAGAGATCCATCTATGGATTGAAGCAGGCATCCAGGAGTTGGAACATACATTTTGATAAGGTTATTAAAACGTATGGCTTCATTAGGAATGGAGAAGAATCCTGTATTTACAAATGGATAAATGACTCTGTGGTTGTATTCCTCATTTTGTATGTGGATGATATTCTCTTAATCAAAAATGATATCACTGCATTATAAAGGATAAAAGTATGGTTATCATCTCAGTTCTCTATGAAGGACTTAGGAGAAGCATCATATATCTTGGGATGAAGATCTATAGAGATAGATCAAAAAGGTTGCTTGAATTATCTCAGTCCACGTATATTGACACCATGCTGAAGTGGTTCAATATGAAAAATTTCAGAAAAGGCTATCTCTCGATAGACCATGAAAATTTTTTTTCAAAGAGGGATTGTCCGACAACTCCTCAAGAGAGAGAGCATATGAGTCAGGTTCCATATACTTCGATAGTGGATTCTATAATGTACGCCATGATATGTACAAGACCAGACATGGCATACTCACTAGGGATAGTGAGTAGATACCAGTCTGATCTAGGAGAGAACCACTGGAAGGTCGTAAAGACCATCCTTAAGTATTTGAGAAATACTAAGGAGCAGTGGCTAGTGTATGGTGAAACTGACTTGAAACTAGTGAGGTTCACCGACTCCAGCTTTTAGTCAAACCATGATGATAGCAAAAGTATGTCAGGTTATATTTTTACCTTGAACAGTGGAGTAATCTATTGAAAAAATTTCAAGCAACACATTATGGCTGACTCTGTTTATGAAGTGGAGTATACTACGGCATCCGATGTTATGAAAGAAGCTGTATGGTTGCGAAAGTTCATCGATGAGCTTGAAGTGGCACCTTCTTTTGATGGTCCTGTATTGTTATACTATGACAACACTAGAGCTATTGCTTAAGCTAAGGAGCCAAAGTTCCATCAGCACACCAAGTATATTCTGCACTGCTATCATTGTATCTGAGAGATCGTGGATCGAGATAACGTCGACCTTTAGAAGATCGATAGAAAGGAGAACTTGGCCGACTCATTTACTAAAGCTCTCAAGATCATGGAGTTCGATCATCTCAAATCGAAGATGTGTATACGATACTGTACCAATTGACTTTAGTCCAAGTGAGAGTTGTTGGAAAATATGTCCTAAAGCCAATCGTTAGTCTGTTGATGATTGTGCTCATTTTTGTAATTGTATATAAATTTTTATTAATAAAAATTATTTAATTTTTTTATTACAAATTATCCATCTTTGAACTCCTATGTTGTAATGAAATCTTTAGAAATATAATTAATCGACAAAGGAGGATTTATCGTTTAGTCCTTAAAAGTGTTTGCGATCAAATGATATGTTATTAATAGGATGATAGCAACATCGAGTATAGGTCATTGTGTGCCATATGAATTAGTTGTCCTCTTAACTAAGGAGTGTGGAGATATTGTTATGGCATGCAGATGGAATGTAGGAGTATATTCGCATCGAACGTGATTATTTGTCAAGCACTCTGCTGTCAAGAGTAGCTCATGAAGGGTATGGGTATAAGTGTCTCTCAGACCTGAGACCACCACGATAACTTACAAGCTACTCACTATACTTTAGTACTGGACCATCTGAGTTTCTAACTCAGTAACGAAAGGACACTGGGTGCAGTCAAGTACTTATCAAGTCGGTGTGTGAGTAAAGATGAAATTGATCCCTCTGAATTAGTAGGAGATATGCATCAGTGTATTTTAATTTAGTAAAATCTTGATCAGGATAATCTATGTGATGGATTTGAAAGGTTAAAATATAATATGATCGACTAAATTAGGATTGATAGTTAAATCTTAGGTCACCTTGAGCATTAGGGTCAAAGAGATAAATTATACGGTAACCATATACCAATAGGTTCTAGAATATTGCTTTATAATACTTCGGCCTATCCAGATGTCGGGTCCCATTACTAGATGATTACATCGATTGGTATAAAAAGTTATTCTTATGCTATCGACTTAGGTTCAAACCTATAGAGTCCCACACATTAGAAGATTTGGTTAGATTTGATAGTTGAAGAGTCCAATTGGATTGTGACTCTGGTGAGGAGTCCCACTAGGACTGAAACTTTGGAGGAGAGTCTCACTGGGACTGAGACTCTACTATTAATAAAAAATTAATTAGTAATTAGATTATTAATTGACTTAATTTGATTAAGTAAAGAGCTTTGGATCAAGTCTAATTGAATTAGATTCAGTTCAACTCAGATTGGATTTGATATGATCAAGTCTAATTACAAGAAAAGTTTGATCCTCATTCAATCAGGATTTGGACTCATCTAATTTTTAATTGTATTAGAAATTCATTGAGATAGTTGATTTTCTAATTGGATTAGATCCATTTCTATCATTAGGTTCAATCCAAATCTGATTTGGATTTTAATCAGATTAGAAATGAAGAGTCCAAGTCGACTAGGACTCTATCCTTATTCTTTATGCCATACTTGGACCCATGCCCATATCTCCATGCCAAATTGGATTTGGCTTGAGATTTTTGGCATCATGAGAGAGAGTCCAATAAGGATGGTTGGCAAAGGTTGATGAGTCATAATCCTATCTCTTGCCTAATTCGAATGCGATTCGAACTAGAGATAAGATGAAAAGAAGGGATTTTTTCATACAAGGAAAGTTGTTGGTGCCTTAATAATTTTTTTTCTATTTTTCTTGGAGAGTTATTAGGTATGTGAGATGCCAAATTCCTTCTCCATGCCAAGGAGTCTTTTTTGAAATTTTTTGGGATGTCAAAAGTTATTTGGCATGGACTCTTGGGCACCCTCTTTCTTGGATAAAAATCTTAGACCTTGTCTATAAAAAGGGTGGACCTCTTCTTGGCATCACATCCAAGTTCCCTTGCTGGTGTTTTTATTTTCAGAGCTTCTCCTCCTCTTCCTCTCTTGCTTCTCCAGATCCTTTCATCTTTTGGAGCATCCAAGGCCTTTGAAGAAGATGGAAGAAATCAGCGATAGAAGTTCCTTGCAGGCTAGCACCTCCAAGCACCCTGATCTGTGCCAGTCTTCATGTGGATTTTCTGTAGAGGCCAGATGACTTCATGTGGCTGTGAGTGACCTAAGGAATATCTTCTGCAAGTGTTGGACCAGTAAAGATCAAGATCTCTTTGGTTTGGTAATTGTTTCTAATATGTCTTGATCGTTATGTTAGATCTAATAGTTAGATCTAGGATTTCAGCATCGATGAGATCAATGTGAGTATTTGTGTTTAGATCTAAAGTGCATCTTATTTCATATGTTTTGTCATGGCATAATAGTCTAGATTAGATCTTATGCATATGATTTTGATTAAAATATTTAATCTTACTCTTTCGCTGCATAAAAATTTTGAAATTGCATGCATAGCACTACCTATGTTTCTTTCAATTACAAAATCTAACTAGAATCTTCTTCTCTCTATAGAAAATATCTGCTTCCAACTCTCTCACTCGCATCCTTGAAACCAACCGATCGACTGGACCTAACTTTAAAGATAGGATTTGAAACTTGAAGATAGTCTTGAGTTTCGAAAAGCTGAACCATGTACTCGATCAGGATGTTCCCACTTTACCAGCTCGTCCGACCCTCGATCAGAGAGCATCTTGTTGGGTATAAAATACCCCCCAGCCGAAGTTCGTGATGGGAGTGACCCTCCGGGGATCCAACTAACTTTCGACCTCTGGCAACGTCTCCTCAAACCTCCCAAGCGGCCGAGCCTCCACCACACTCTAAAGTTTTGCCGACGGGCAGGACCCCGCCAGCGTCGATCGGATTCTTCGCGACGTCCAGACTCCTACGGGAGCCAGACCTTGCCCCCGACTTCAATTGCAGGCAGACTCTGTCCGGACTCCTACGGGAGCTGGACCTCGCCCACGACTTCACCTGCAGACTCCGCCCGGGCTCCTACGAGAGCCGGACTCCGCCCACGACTCCAGCTGCAGGTAAACTTCGTCCGGACTCCTATGGGAGCCGGACTCCATCCCTGACTCTAATCGCAGGTAAACTTCGTCCGGACTCCTATGGGAGCCAGACTTCGCCTCTGACTTTAATTGCAGGCAGACTTTGTCCGGACTCCTACGGGAGCCGGACCCCGCCCACGACTTCACCTGCAGACTCCGCCCGGGCTACTACGGGGGCCGGACTCCGCCCACAACTCCAGCTACAGGTAAACTCCGCCCGGGCTCCTACGGGGGCCGTACTCCGTCCACGACTCCAGCTGCAGGTAAACTTTGTCCGGACTCCTACGGGAGCCGGACTTCGCCTCTGACTTTAATTGTAGGCAGACTCCGCCCGGGCTCCTACGGGAGCCAGACCTCGCCCACGACTTCACCTGCAGACTCCGCCCGGGCTCCTACGGGAGTCAGACTCCGCCCACGACTCCAGCTGCAGGTAAACTTCGTTCGGACTCCTACGAGAGCCGGACTTCGTCCCTGACTCTAATCGCAGGTAAACTTTGTCTGGACTCCTACGGGAGCCGGACTTCGCCTCTGACTTTAATTACAGGTAGACTTCGTCCGGACTCCTACGGGAGCCAGACTTAGTCCTCGACCTCAACTACTGGTAAGCTTCGATCGGACTCCTACGGGAGCCAGACCTCGCCCTCAACTTTGATCGAATGAAGACTCCGTTCGGATTCCTACGGGAGCCGGACTTCGTCCTTGACTTCGAACGATGGTAAGTTCTGATCGGACTCCTACAAGAGCCGGACTTCATCTCCGACCCCGGCTACGGACAAACTTCGTCCGGGCTCCTATGGGAGCCGGACTTCGTCCCCAACTTCGACTGTAGAAAGACCTCGTCCGAGCTCCTACAGGAGTCGGACTTCATTTCTGACTCCAGCTACAGACTCCAACCGAACTTCAGTCGACAAGTCTGGACTCCCTGGCAGGCCGTATTAACGACCACGATTCTGCTCCACTCCCTGCGGCGGATCCTACGCGGCTCCATTACTCCCTGGCAGGCCGCAGTAACGGCCACAGCACTGCTCCACTTCCTGCGACAGATTTTACGTGGCTCCATCACTCCCGGGCAGACCATAATAACGGTCACGATCCTGCTCCACTTTTTGCGACGGATACTGCACGATTCTTCCATCCTCTGACAAGTTGCGACAACGGATGCCGCTCCACTCCCCGCGGCAGACTCCACGTGGCACACCTCGGTGATAGCCACAGGTCTACTCCACTACTCTTCGCAACAAACTCTACCTGACCCTGGGCAGCCCACTGCCAGACGGTTGCAGATATCGCTATCAGTCTGCTGCCCCCTCCGCCTATAAAAGGGGGCCCCAGATACGTTATTCTTTAAGCTCTCATTTTTTACCTAGAAACTCTGCTAAAATTTTCGTTCGAGCACTCCATTCTTATTGAGGCAGAGAACTGACTTGAGCGTCGGAGGGTCTTGCCAGACAACCCCACCTCCGGTTTAGACTTCTTTTGTAGGTCTCGACGGCGACCGCAACCCTCATAACTCCAGCTTCTCCGGTGCAGGTGGATTTTTGCACCAACAGGATTGGCGCTAGGGGAAGGGCTTGAACCTTCGCAGTACCCTTGTTCTTAAAGGAGTGCTCAACGGGACCGCCTCTGGTCATCTTCTCCGACATCTACTTCTCCTTCTCCCACTTGATCCTCGCCCGATGCCTCCCCGCAAAGCATCCACACGATGATCCACGACCTCCGCGGCCAGATCTCAGGCTCTGGTCTCACCTCCAATCTCTCAGCCTCCTCGTCCTCCTCTGGTAACAGCGGTTGGCACGGAGCAATTCGACCTACTGGTGCAGCAGGTCAGAGGCCTCACTGAAGCTGTGCAGGTCATGCAACAACAGCAACAGCCACAGGCATCAGTACGACCGGAAAGCTCTTCTACAATTCTTCTCAGGGATTGGAGTTCGCTGGAATCCTGAGAGAAAGCGAGCTGAGCCCTGCCAGCCAGCTGCCCTTGAAGACGGGCAACTTCGTCGGTCGCCACCCTGAGTCTCCCTTTGTATTCATCCACCTGCCTACGCCAGCCGGCCCGATGCACATCGTAGCCCGCCTCGACATCCTGAAGCTACTGCTGAAGGTCGGAGACCTTCTTCGACCACTCCCGGTCGCCGTCGGCCTGAGCCAAGAGCCGGGATGAACTTCCCTCCAGCTGGCCAATCCTCTCCTACGCAGCTGACAGTTCCACCCTGAGAGAACTGATCTTGGCAGCTTGAGCCCAAATTCGATCGCTGGCATGCTCCTTGTGTTCATCAAGCTTCTTTGCAAAGTTCGCCTTCCTCCGACTGTACTCCATGATCCCCTTCACGTGGAGATTTCGAAAGCGGGTGGCCTCCGCGGTGGCTTTAGAATGACCTTCCCTCAACCTGCGAAGCTCGCCTTCCATCTTCTTCGACCTTTTTATCAAATGAAGAACTTCCTTCTTCAGCCGCTAGATCGTGGACTTCAGCAAAATTCTCTAGGGCAGAGAAAGTACTTTGGTAGGACGCTGCCATCAGGAGATCAAAGCGTCAAGGCGCGTCTCATTGCAGAAAGAAAAACAAAAAGGAGAAAGGAAGAAAGAAGAAGCCATCCACGATGAGAAATTCAACTTTATTGACTGAATGTTTCTTAAAGACAAAAGGAAAAGGAAAATGGCAGTAAAGAAAAAATACAAGGTCGGAGGTCTCAGACCTCGGCGGTAGGAGTTGGGGAGCTCGGTGTCCCTGGAAGGGGGGCTGCGGCAGCAGCAGCAGTAGGAGAGGGGCCGGCCTCATCTTCAAACTCCTCGCCCAAGAAGCTGAGATCGAGCTCGAAAAATTTTTTGGTCACCTTCTCCTGGCAGAACTCGAACCCCTTGATGAATGCTTCTTGGCCGAATCGGACGTTCAGGTCTCTCATCTCCGCAGAGGCCTTGAACTCCTCCATCGCAAGACCCCTAGCCTCTAGGATCAGGACCGGAATCTGCTCCACCAAATTGACGACCTCGGCCTCCGCCTTTCTCACTGTCTCCTCTGAGGTCTGCTTCTCTTCCTCCCGGGCTTGCTTTTCTTTCTTCAGGGCCTCTTGGAGGGTAACTACTTCAGCGGCCTTTTCTTTGAGGTGAGCGACTTCGGCCCGACGACGCTGCTCCGCCTGGATGGCATCCCTCCTCGCCCGGTTCGTCACCTCGATGTTGGCAAGGAGCTGGTGCCCAATCTGCAAGGGCGGCTAGGGGATCAGAAAAGGGTCGGAAAGCCAATTAAATGGAGACTTGTTTACCTCGAGAAAGGACCCTAGGGAGTCCCAAACCCACTGCTCAGGATCGGCGCGGTCAATCCTCTCGATGACTTCAGGCAGAATGCAGCCATTGATCAACCGCTTGATCAAGTCCTTGTCATTGAAGGGATTCTCTGGCTCTTCCTCGAAACCAAGGGACTCTTCAACGACGGCTCGACGGCTACTCGCCCTGCGGGCCACCGACTTCCTTCTCCTCCCCCTCTCGACTCCGGGCGCCTCCGTGGAACAGACCCCCAAAATGGGAGCCCCAATCAACGGACTCCTTGAAGAGGCCCGGGGGGCCGGTGGCTCAGAGTCCGAAGGAACGTCGACCGCGGGAGCCGCTTGGACAGGCACGGCCGAACTCGTCCCCTCCACTCTGGCCTTCTTTCTGATCCGGAGGCCGCGACACCTTTTCTTTTATGGGCCTTGAGGCCCCTGGCGAGCATCCGTGCCGCTTCGGCATCCATTCCTGAAAAAAAAAATCAAAAATCAGTAATGGGGTAAAGAAGGAAGAAGTACCACGCAAAAAAAAAAGAAAAAAAAAAGAAAAGAGAATAAAAGAAGAGAGAAAGAAGAAAGACGGAAGAAAAGAAGAGGAAAGAAAAGATGAAATACTCGTAGGATCCTGGGGGCTCAGGCCGATATTGAACAAAAATTGCTCCCTCAGAAGGTTGGGAAGGGAAGGAGCGGAATAGTCAAGAAGCTTCCGGGTGGCCTGAAGGTCGTCCTCCCCCAGACTGGGAGCCCGACGGACAGAGTCCCTCAGAGAGCCCCAAGGGGGTAGGCCCAGCCTCAAAGTTGGGCAGTGGACGAAGAGATATTTCCCCTTCCAGTTGTGGATTGAAGAGGGAGCACCTTTCAACAACCCCTTCTTGCCAAACTGAGGGGAGAAATACCACCAGTCCTTCGCCGAAGGGTGATGCTTGAAAGTATAGAAATACCTAAACAGAGAGAGGGATGGCTGAACTTCGACTACGTGGCAAAGGGAGAGGAACCCTATCAAAAACCTAAAAGAATTCAGAGCAACTGAAGCTAAAGAGATATCTAAGAAGCGGAAAAGGGCGACGATAAAGGGCGGAAGCGGAAGCCAGAGTCCGGCACGGAAGACCTCTTAATACACACAGAAACGACCGGGTGGGGGAGTGCTAGCCCGGTTGGAGGGGCCAGGAAGCTCCAGATCGTACTTCGGAGGAACTCCATACTGAACCCTTATCAGTAGGAGTTCATCCGAAGTCAGGGAGCAGGGAATGGCACCCGGCGCAAAAACTGGGCGAAGCCCAGTCCCAGAAGTGGGTTCGTCTACAGAGTGGGGCTCCTGGGGGGCTGAGATGGAAGAACTCCCAGAACCGCTAGAGGCGGAGGTGCCGGAAGACATTTTGAATGACTTCAAACGAAGACCCTAAAGATCTTGAAGAAATCAGATGGGACAAAGGATGAGGGGTTGCGGAAGACCAAATCAGAGGAATACGACAGAAGAAAATGGAGGATAAAAGGCTCCTAAATGGCAAGAAGAAAACCGAAGGTTCCGGGACTAACCTAGATCGCTCTGAAGGACGCAGAGGGGCGAGGACAGGGATGACTCGAAAGACGCCTAGGGCCAAAGAAGACGCCAAGGAGGGTCAGGGCTCTCGAAGAGAAGGCGGATACCGATAGAACTTTCAGGCAGAAAGGCAGGTTTAAATAGACCCTGGGATCCGATGCCATAATGATCGCAAATCCCCCTAGGCCGACCCGCGCTAGACACGTGTCCCACTCGCCACGGCAGGCAGCTAAAAGCGGCTGACAACTGACGGAGCCATTACTGCACCGTACCTGAGCCAATGTACCAGCAAGAATTCTGAAGAGTCCCTTCGAATCGTCTCGATTCGAAAAGACTCCAGCACGCGCGCATTTAATGCCAAAATATCTGGGGGCGATCGTGCACAGGATTCAAGGGGATAACTTCGGCTGCAAAAATTTTTCTGTACTTCCTTCATTCGAAATTCAAACTCGAAAGTAGGGGGACTGGTGTTGGGTATAAAATACCCGCCAACCGAAGTTCGTGATGGGAGTGACCCTCCGGGGATCCAACTGACTTTCGACCTCTGGCAACGTCTCCTCAAACCTCCCAGGCGGTCGAGCCTCCACCACACTCCCAAGTTTTGCCGACGGGCAGGATCCCGTCAGTGTCGACCGGATTCTTCGCGACGTCCGGACTCCTACGGGAGCCGGACCTTGCCCCTGACTCCAATCGCAGGCAGACTCTGTCCGGACTCCTACGGGAGCCGGACCTCGCCCACGACTTCACCTGCAGACTCCGCCCAGGTTCCTATGGGAGCCGGACTCCGCCCATGACTCCAGCTGTAGGTAAACTTCGTCCGGACTCCTACGGGAGCCGAACTCCATCCCTGACTCTAATCGCAGGTAAACTTCGTCCGGACTCCTACGGAAGCCAGACTTCGCCTCTGACTTTAATTGCAGGCAGACTTTGTCCGGACTCCTACGGGAGCCGGACCCCGCCCACGACTTCACCTGCAGACTCCGCCTGGGCTCCTACGAGGGCCGGACTCCGCCCACAACTCCAGCTACAGGTAAACTCCGCCCGGGCTCCTACGGGGGCCGAACTCCGCCCATGACTCCAGCTGCAGGTAAACTTTGTCCGGACTCCTACGGGAGCCAGACTTTGCCTCTGACTTTAATTGCAGGCAGACTCCGCCCAGGCTCCTACGGGAGCTGGACCTCACCCACGACTTCACCTGCAGACTTCGCCCGGGCTCCTACGGGAGCCGGACTCCGCCCATGACTCCAGCTGCAGATAAACTTCGTCCGGACTCCTACGGGAGCTGGACTTCATCCCTGACTCTAATTGCAGGTAAACTTTGTCCGGACTCCTACGGGAGCCGGACTTCGCCTCTGACTTTAATTACAGGCAGACTTCGTCCGGACTCCTACGGGAGCCGGACTTCATCCTCGACCTCGACTGCTGGTAAGCTTCATCCGGACTCCTACGGGAGCCGGACCTCACCCTCGACTTTGATCGAATGAAGACTCCGTCCGGACTCCTACGGGAGCCAGACTTCATCCTCGACTTCGAACGATGGTAAGTTCCGACCGGACTCCTACAAGAGCCGGACTCCATCTCCGACCCCGGCTACGGACAAACTTCATCCGGGTTCCTACGGGAGCCGAACTTCATCCCCAACTTCGACTGCAGGAAGACCTCGTCCGAGCTCCTACAGGAGCCGGACTTCATTTCTGACTCCAGCTACAGACTCCAACCCAACTTCAGCCGACAAGTCTGGACTCCCTGGCAGGCCGTAGTAACGGCCATAATTCTGCTCCACTCCCTGCGGCGGATCCTACGTGGCTCCATTACTCCCTGGCAGGCCGCAGTAACGGCCACAATACTGCTCCACTTCCTGCGATGGATTCCACACGGCTCCATCACTCCCGGGCAGGCCATAATAACAGCCACGATCCTGCTCCACTTCCTGCGACGGATACCGCGCGGTTCTTCCATCCTCTGGCAAGTCACGACAACGGACGTCGCTCCACTCCCCGCGGCAGACCCACGTGGCACACCCCGGTGATAGCCACGGGTCTACTCCACTACTCTTCGCAACAAACTCCGTCTGACCCTGGGCAGTCCACTGCCAGATGGTTACAGATATCGCTATCAGTCTGCTGCCCTCTCCGCCTATAAAAGGGGGCCCTAGATACGTTATTCTTTAAGCTCTCATTTTTTACCTAGAAGCTCTGCTAAAATTTTCGTTCGAGCACTCCATTCTTGTTGAGGCAGAGAACTGACTTGAGCGTCGGAGGGTCTTGCCGGAGCAATCCCACCTTCGATTTAGACTTCTTTTGCAGGTCCCGACGGCGACCGCAACCCCCACAACTCCAGCTTCTCCGGCGCAGGCAGATTTTTGCAGCAACACATCTCATGACAAGTGGTTGGATGATGACAACAAGGTTCAATACTATGTGTTGGCATTTATGTCTAGTGAACTGCAATATCATTCTAAGGACATGAAGACTGCTAGATGCATGCTGACTCATCTATAAGAATTGTATGGTGAGCAAAGCCGTACAGCTCGCTACGAAGTATCCAAGAGACTCTTTAAGATGATGATGCATGATGGATAGTCGGTCCATGAGTATTGTTTGACAATGATCAAGGATCCGGAGGAGCTTGAGAAGCTCGATATGTCCATGGCTAAGGAATTGTAGATAGACCTGATTCTACAATCCTTTATAGATTCATATGCATAGTTTATTATAAATTACCATATGAATAAGATTTAGTGCATCAAGACCGAGTTGTTGAATATGCTAGTTACCACTACAGAAATCTTGAAGAATTCAAGGAGTACTATTTTGACTATGAAGTAAACTTCATCTTCCAAAAGAAAGTCTATTGGAAAGAAAAAGAAGTCCACAAAGAAGCAGAAAGTGGAGAACAAGCCTAAGAAGGATGTTCTCAAGAGAAAGGCTTCAGAGTGGGGAAAGTATTTCCACTGCAATAATGAAGAATACTGGAAGAGAAACTGTCCTGCTTATCTGGCAAGCCTGAAGAACAAGAAGGATGGCACACTTTTTGAAGGTTTGCCTGACTTGCTCATTATTGAAACTATCCTAATGATTTTTTCTACACCCAGTTGGGTTATAGACTCTGATTCTAGTGCTCATCTGTGTACTTCTATGCAGGATCTTAATGATAGTAGAAGGCTGAGGGAAGGAGAGATGACTCTATGAGTCAGAAATGGTGCAGAAGTTACTGCTGTGGCTATAGAAACTTACCCTCTATGACTATCGCCTGATGTTAGTTTACTACTTAGAGATTGCTATTTTGTACTACTGCTAGCAAAAATCTGATTTTTGCCTCTTGTTTACCATAGGATAACAATGTAATTAGTTTCAATAAGGACTGCTGTACTATTTATTTTGAACATGAAGTAGTTGGAAGTGATTTCTTAATTAACAGTCTCTATCAGTTACATGTGAATGTTATTGAGCAGGATGTGAATGCCATAGGGTCTAAACAACTTAGAGATAAAATTAACCTAATGTATATGCGGTATCTTAGGCTAGATCATATAGGAGAAGATAGGATTAATAGATTGGAGAAAATTGGACTCTTAGGCTCATTGACTTTTGAGTCATATTCGGTCTATGAATCATGCCTTCAAGAAAAGATGATTAAGCTACCCTTTGTAGGACATAGGGAATGGACGACTGAAATACTTGCCCTGATACATATTGATATTTACGGTCCATTTGATGTGCCAACTAGAGGAGATTATCTTTACTTCATAACCTTTACCGATGACTTTTCAAGGTATGGATATGTATATCTTATGAGACACAAGTCTGAAATCTTTGAAAGGTTTAAAGAATTCAGAAATGAACTCTAAAGATTCTTCGATTAGATCGAGGAGGTGAATATCTTAGTAAAAAATTTTTAAGTTATCTCAAAGAGTATGGCATAGTTTTACAATGGACTCACCTAGAATGCCTCAACTCAACGGGATTTCAAAATGGAGAAATCAAATCCTATTGCATATGGTTCGATTCATAATGAGCTTCACTGACCTTTCTATATTTCTTTGGGGACATAATTTACTTACAACTAATTATGTGTGGAATAGGATTCCTTTTAAAATTATTTCTACTACACTGTATGAGATATGACATGGTAAGAAATCAAATCTAGATCATCTCAGAATTTAGAGTTGTCTGGTCCATATCAAGCAACAATAGACAGATAAGTTAGAAAGCAGGATCTTGAAAGCTCATTTGATAAGATATCCTAAGGAGTTATTAGGATATTGTTTCTATCTTCCAGAGGATCACAATATGATTATGAGCCGACATACCATCTTTCTTGAAAAGCAATTTATTCAAGATGAAGGTATAGAAAGATAGATTGGCTTGAAAAGAAAGTCTCTGAAAAGCAATGAGTAGCAGAACCTGAGGAGCCTATTCAAAATGAGCCAATACACACATCCCCTCCTCCACCTCATAGATCCAGTAGGATTTTTCATCCTCCTGAGAGATACTTGGGTATCATCACAGAGGATGTAGAGAAAATATTCTGTATTGAAAAATGAGGTACATGGAGATGACCCCAAGACCTATGACAAACAATATCAGATATCGACTTCGAGAGGTGGTTAGAGGTAATGAGATCAGAGATAGACTCAATGCACTCAAACTAAGTCTGGATCTTAGTATATCTACAAAAAGATATTGTACCTATTGGGTGTAAATGGATCTATAAGAGAATGATTAGTTTGGATGGAAAGGTAGAGACCTTTAGCCAAGGCTCATGGCTAAAGGTTATAGTCAATGTGAGGGTATTGATTATCAGGATACTTTTTCATCGATGGCTATGCTAAAATCTATTTGAATATTGCTTGCTGTTGCAGCATATCACGACTATGAGATATGGCAAATAGATGTGAAAACTATCTTTCTGAATCAATATCTTGAAGAGGATATCTATATGGAGCAGTCTTTAAATTTCACTTTCAGTGATGGAGATCACAAGATTTGTAAACTGCAAAGATCCATCTATGGACTTAAGCAAACATCTCAGAGTTAGAATATCCATTTTAATGATATGATTAAATCATTTTATTTCATCAAAAATGAGGAGAAATTGTATATGTTTAAAAAAATTAGTAGGAGTGCTATCACTTTTCTCATACTATTCATCATTAGAAAGAGGAGAGAGAGGAGGCTTGGAGAGGGCTAGGAGGTGTGGAGACTTGATGCCCTTGACCCCTTGTCAAGAGGGTCTTTAAATATATGAAGAGTCCTAGGGTTTCTTGGCTTTGATCATGTTAAAGTTCATTTCCACTAAGACTTCCCTTTTGACCATGTCCTGGCCTCTATTGGACTCCATAACAAATCCAATTTGGACTTGAGTCCCTTTGATCCAATCAAAGTGGGGCATGGTCCCTCTCATCTTTATCCACATGGGTGGCACCAACTAGGCCACAACTTGAATCAAATCCAAGTTTAATAGGGAAATCCAATTTGACTTTGGTTCTTTTAATTAGGTCCTTATCCTATAAGGATTTCAAATCCAATTTGGAGTTTGGATTTCCAACTCTTGGTGCCCTTTGTTTAAAGGGATGAAGTCCCTTGTAAAAACCCCCACCGTCAGCCACTGTTCATCATCGGGGGAAGTCCTTTTCCTCTCTTCTTCTTCTTCCAAGATTTTCTATCATGTCTGCTGGAATCATGTCCAAACATTGCTAGAGATAATAAAAATCCTTCTCACTATCTTCTTCCCCTTCCTCAGCCACCAAAACCTAGTTTTCTATGGCCATTATTGGGATTTTTTATGGAAACGAAGAACCCCTAGTTTTTTCCTAGTTTCACCCCTTCCTTTTGATTTTTTGATGCTAAAAGTTATTGCCGACCACCAGTCTGGGGTCCACTGGCTGTATCATTGCAGCCCTAGCCATCGTCAGCCAAAGCCATGTTGGTGGTGCTCTGCTATTCCAAGAGAAAGAGGGGGAACAAATCCCCTATTTCACCATGGAGGAAAGAGTAGAAAAAGAAAAAAAAGAAAAAAAAGAAAAGGAAAAAGGGAAAAGAAGGAAAAAAAATAAAAATAAAAAAAGAAAAAGAAGAGAGAGTTCCTCTCTCTTCCCTCTTTCCTCTCTCTTTTTCTTCCCGAAATTATTTCTCTCTCCACTTTCTCTCTCTAATTTCTGTCTCTATTTTCTCTCTTTATAACTTCTGTCTCTAGAATTATTTCTCTCTTTATAAAAGTTATCTCTAAGATTGATTAAGTGAAGGGCTTTCTTTCAATGATTTTGATCGAGCTTAGTGAAGGGTCTTGATCCACAGTCATTGGATAATGTGTCGGCATCTATCTTGATCAGATCCAGATACCATCAGATTTGATCTATTTGATCTCTATAGAGCTAATTGTATCTTAAATTTGATCTTGTTGGATACTACTGATTTGATCACTTTCGATCTCTGTTGAACTATCTATATCCTAATCTAATCTTGATCGGATGAAATTAGATGATTGGATTAACCCAAATCATTGAGTACGACTATCCATCAATCTTGTCTTCCTTAATTATTCATATTCTTTCTAATTAGTGGACTCAATTCTATATAGAGGTATAGTTGTCTTGACAAGAAGATGTCCAACAGTGGGATATTGCGATATGATCTATTAATTAAAAATTTAAAAAAAAATTTGAAATTATATAGATTTATAAGAGTACTATGAGATATATAATGCTTCACTTTTTTTAGATTTATTGATAAATTATAAAATATTTTTTATATTAAATTATTCATGATTAATGAATCTGATGCATGATATTTTGAATTATCGAATACGCTTTTTTCTAAAATATTAAATGATTTATGATTGAACATATTGAATTTGATATGGATTGTCTGATTGATTTTGATGTCATGTGATTTATAAATTTTTTGAATTAGAATATAAAAAATATTTTGATTTGAGATGAATTTTGACTCACAGTCTGATTACATATTGAATCATGCCAGTGGAGATTAAACGCCGATATTTCAATATCCTACAAGTAGAGATTGTACGCTAGTATTTCGATATTCTATCAGTGGAGATTAAATGCTCGTAATTTGATATCCTACCAATGGGATGGTTAAATGTTGGTACTTTGATACTCACTAGTGGGGTGGTTAAATATTAGTTCTTTGATATCCTACAAGTGGAGGTTGTGTACTGATAATTTAATACTTTGTCAGTGGGACAGTTAAATGCTAATAATTTGGTACTCTACTAGTAGGAGTTATATGCTGGTACTTGATTTAGTTCATGGCTACCAAAATGAACGTGATGTTTTGAAAGAAATCGATTTATGAATGAAAATGAATTCGTACGGATCTTATTTTGATTAGTGTTATTGTTGGGTTATCGGTCTAGGTCCTCCCATAATGGGTGGCCAGATCTATCATTTATTATAAAAAAATTAAAATAAAAAATAAAAAAAAGAGAGAGGAAGTGGGACTGTAGAGAATAACCGCCACTAGCAGTTATTCTCATGTATGGTTTATAAAAGGGAAATAACTTCCCAACTAAAAGAATAATATAAAAGTAGAAAAAATTGCTCTTTCTCTCTCTCTCTCGATCACTCACTCTCTGCAAAATGTAAAGAAGGATTTAGGCCATAGAATTGGTCGATTTCCATTCATGATTTTGCGCATGAACTAGTAATCATAAGCCGGATTCGGATTCTCTACACTACAAGAGGTAAGTAGCCACATTTTTTCATTGGTATCAGAGCCATAAAGCTTGATTTTCTGGTTTAAACATGATTATGATGGCAATTTAGAATTGATTGATGATTGGAGGCATGAAAACCTATTTTTTTGGAGTTTTTTGTGCTTGTTGAATTACCTAATTTAAGATTATTTTACTCTATTCATATGCTTTCCAATGCATGATTTTATGTTTCAATCTTGTAGTTAGAATGATTAGCTTTAATTTGACACCATATTTGCATTATGTGGATGCATATTGAGTAAAATATGGCCTCTCAAAGTTAGGTATTTAATTCTGGAAAACAGAAATTTGCGTTTTTTTTTAGTTAGCGAGCAGTCTACTTTGGGTCTGAAATGTTGGCATATGTGACGAATTTTATACCATTTTAAAGATGGCATGTCAAACTTCGATTTGGTGTATCATACGCTTAATTTTGTTAAGGATTGAGAGAGTTATGACTCTCCAAAGTTGACCCACTAAATCTGTCATTTTTGAAAATAGTATTTTCCAATTTTAAGTTGCTATCTTTGAGGCTTAAACATGATAATGCATGTTTTGGCCTATGAAAGTTATGTCTTCGTAAAGTAGACATGTAAAGCTTCAAAATGATATATGATTTGCACAATCTGGACTAGAAACCAATGAGATATAAGGGTTCAAAGTAGGCCATTTGATAATCAAATTCTAAAATTTTTCTTCTTTTAGAGAAGAACATTAATAATAGGCTTAGTATACCACAGAGACGGACTTGGGACCTTAGAATACCCCAATTCCAAAAAATTGGTAGTGCCAAAGGACACCGATTAGATGATGTGCTTGCATGCGTACAGTCAAATCCGGTGGTGTTTTTTTGACACCACTGCCACCATTGGGATCCAGAAAATATTTTCTAAATTTTGGTAATTTAAAATTAATTTATCAGAAAATATGTTTACTATATTCTATGCTACTTTGGGTTGATTAAAATAAGTTTTTAATCATTGTTTGTATATTTTGTATATACTAACTGTCCCAATATTTGTTACAAAAAAATTATGACCTTGATGAGGACACCTATTGTAGCTAGAACTCAAGCACAAAGCAAAGGCTTCAGATGAATCTTGCATCTCTGATGGATGTTGTCATGGATCCCAATACCCATGAGGATGACATGGATTAACTTTTGAACCATATCATCTACCTGCATCATAGGATTTAGGATGTCATATAGATAGGTGGCATGAAAACTGACTTGGGTGTGTACCTGGTAATGTGTAAATCTTTGCGTAGCCCGTATTTGCAAGTGTTTCTCACCCATATTTGAAAAATCGAACCAGGATATAAGCACTACCAAGTTGTGATTCAGAAGTTCATAGTCGAGTATGTGAGGAGGGGAGCTAGACGATCTATTTGTCTATCTACTGGGAAGACACTTCGTAATGGGAAGCGTATCTGCTTAGGAACCCATGGCTGTCGAACTTATGCTATACACTTTCTATGGACCTGCATGGTAGGTTCCTGGACTCAATCCCTATTTGGAAGGTGTTTTCTTAGACTTAGTCCCTTAGTGTTTTTTCAAAGAACTCATGTGTCTTATAAATATTTGTTTTAATTCATAGGGTTGGACAATTTGTTGGTTTATTATTTTTTATTATGCTTTTTCTTGCTTTGCTTGTTTTATTGAACTGGTTAATGTATGTATGTGTGTGTGTGTGTATTTTAATTACTGTTATGTTATTTGCTTCCATTGCATCCATATGTTTAACCATGTTCAATTTAAGTATTTGTTACTTAAGTGGGAGTCTTTGCACAAGAAAATAAATTAATGTAATAAAACATGTAAACAATGATGATGATTGTGAAACTTAGTGATCTTTCGATTACATATTACATGATTAATTATGATAATTTATTGGATTATGTAAAGATGATTGGGTGCTATGCTAGACATTAATTAGTGCATATATGTCTCTCTATGTAGAACCATTTGCGAAAATGGCTACTGCAAGAAAGAATATTATTGTTGAATTGAATAGTGGAATGAAACTTAGTGGTGAAAACTATAAAATTTAGCACATGAAAATCCAATATGTCTTGAAAGAGAAAGAGGCTCTTGATGTTTTGAACTATGTCCTGGATGAACCTGAAGAAGGGGATACAGCCCAACATAGAAGGGACCGAGAGGCTTACGAGGCCTAGAAGAAAAAAAATTTCAAAGCTCGCATTACCTTACTTAGCAGTATGGAGGATGATGTTATGCGTGAATTCTAAAAGTTTGATGCTGCTAAGAGGTTTGGGATTCTTTGAAAGTAAAGTTTGGTGGGACCTCTATTACCAAACTTAGATAACTCACTATTAGGTTTGATACCTATAAGAAGCATCCAAATCATAATATGAGGCAACATCTAAGAGAGATGTCCAATATAATTAGTGAGTTGAAGAATGTAGGCCACGTGCTTATCGATGAACAACAGGTTCAGTCTGTTATTCAGTCCATGCCCCATAATTGGGAGCATATGAAAGTACACCTTATCCATAATGAGAGTATAAAGACTCTCACTGATGTTGCACATCATTTGGAGCTTGAGGAAGATCGTATTGAGGCATCAAGACTTAATACTGATGTGCATATAACTGGCTCGAGCTCATACGGAGCTTCTGGACATGAGCACAAGTCATATGGTGGGTATGGTTATAAGGGCAAAAAGTCGAAGAAGCAAAAAGGTGGTCCTGAAAAATATTAAAGAAAGGAAAAATGTTCTATGGTTCATCCCAAGAAGAAGAACAAGGCTAAGATTAAGTGCTACAACTATAACAAGAAAGGCCATTACGCTCATGGGTGTAATGAGCCAAAGAAGGTATTAACCTTAAATGAGTTTAGATATATTTCATATTCTCATATGATTGTCAGTATGGAAACTTTAGAAGCCTACAAAAATACTTCAATTTCATATGTAACTGCAAGTATAGCATTAGTTACTAATTCTACTTATTTAACTGAATCTCATCCTTTGTGGACTGCAGACTCAGGGGCCACCGATCATGTAGCAAAAGATCGTGATGTGTTCGTAGACTTTTATCAGATTCAGTGTAGAACAAGATGGCTTTATGTGAAAAACAATGATTGTGTATATGAGATGGACGTACTCTACTCCTACATGATGTTCTTTTTGCTCCTGATATCCAACAAAATCTTGTTTCAATTATTGTTCTTCTTAAGTTTGGATTTGCTTTAAATTTCTATGGCACTATTTTAAATATGTATTTGGATACATGTTATCTGTTGGATAATTTTGTTGTGTTAGATGTTAACTATGTTCCACATAGTGATATATATAATGTTTGTTCTTCCTTTATTATATCTTCTAATGATGTTGATGTGGATGTATGGTATGCTAGATTAGGCTATATATGACAACACTAAATGGATAGATTAGCTAAAGAGGGATTATTAGGCTTAATTGAAAAAGTTAATCTGCCAACTTATGAAAATTATCTAGCAGAAAAAATGGCAAGAAAGCCATTTGGTAAAGCAACTAGAGCTGATACTCCATTGCAATTGATATATTCTGATATTCGTGGCTCAATGAATGTTAGGGCTCGACATGGAGGTGTTTATTACATTACGTTCATAGATGATTATACACATTTCAGTTATGTCTATTTGATCTCCCACAAATCTGAAGCTTTAGAATGCTTTAGAAAATACATGATCCTAGTGGAAAATCAATTAGATAAAAAAATTAAAGTGTTAAAGATCGATCATGGATGTGAGTATTTGTCTCACGAATTTGAGAAATTATGTAATGAAAAAGGAATAGACAAACAGTTAACAATACCAAGCACTTCACAACAAAATGAAGTTGCTAAAAGGAGAAATAGGACTCTTTTAAAAATGATTAGATCCATGATGGCTCGGGCCAAATTATCCATCATCTTTTAGGGTGATACCTTGTTAACTGCTACATATATACTAAATCAAGTATCCTTCAAATCGGTTGCATTGACCCCTTATGAATTATAGATAGGAAGAAAATTGGATCTTAATTACCTCAAACCTTGGGGTTGTGCTGCCTATGTTCATGAGCTAGCTCATCAACATGGCAAATTAGGTCCAAAAGGTAAAAAGAGTATATTTATAAGATACTCCAAATATTCAAAAGGGTACATGTTTATTGGTGAACAAGCGAGTGGGAGTGTAACCGAATGCGAATATCAGGATGCCACTTTTCTCAAAAATGAGTTTTCAAGTAAGGGTGAGATAAATTTGGATCTGTCTCTTTACGAGATTGAAGACCAAGATGATTTGATTGTTGCAAATTGGTTAACACACATACCTAAAAATCACCCAACAGTATCTCATCCAAGTAGGAGCAAGATTATAGATGATGAAATTGGTTTATCAAAATCACAAATCAGGCATAGTAGTCGTGGAAACATTCCCCGATGACATTTTGAGATTGAAGGTAAAGCTTTCATAGTTACATCACAAGATGAAGACAATCCTAAAATAGTTCGTGAAGCTCTTTCTTGCCCTACAAAAGATAAGTGATTGAAAGTAATGGAAGAAAAAATGAAGTCAATGAGATCAAACAATGTTTGAAAATTGGTTGATCTTCCTAAGGGACGTAAAGCGATTGGGAACAAAGGGGTTCTCAATATCAAGCATAAGGTGGATGGAACAATTGAAAGGTATAAGACCTGCCTTGGAGCGAAGGGGTATACTCAACAAGAGAGAATTGACTATGAAGAGACTTTCCCTCCAGTTGTGAGATTTTCCTCTATACGCCTAATTTTGGCTATAATGGCAAGTTTAGACTTGGAGTTACATCAAATGGATATAACCACTACTTTTCTAAATGGATAACTGAAAGAAAAAATCTACATGGAACAACCTGTAGGTTTCATAAGTGAAGGTCAAGAACACAAAGTGTGTAGACTTTTAAGATCAATTTATAGTCTTAAGGAATCTTCCAAACAATGGTATGTTAAATTTCATCAAGCAATAATCTCATATGATTTTATCATGATCGATGAAGACCATTGCGTGTATGTCAAAAGATCCAAAGATAAATTTATGATTCTTTATGTGGATGACATACTATTAGCTGCAAATGATAAGGAATATATCATAACCATAAAAGAATAGTTATCCTCCAATTTTGAGATGAAGGATATGGGTGAAGCAGCTTACATTCTAGGAGTTAAAATTTTTAAAAATCATTCTAAGAGATTGGTAGCTCTTTCATAAGAGCAATATATTAAGAAAATTTTTGAATGATTTTATATGCAAGATTGTAAGCTTATTGATACTCCTATTGCAGAAAGCAAGGGTCTAAGCCTAAAAATGTATCCCAAGACTCCACAAGAAAAGGATCAAATGGTAAAGGTTCCTTACTCCAGTGCTGTAGGAAGCCTAATGTATGCAATGAAGTATACAAGGCTAGATTTCTGTTTTGCCACTGGCATGGTAAGCAGGTATCAATCAAATCCAGGACAATCTCACTAAAAGGCAGTGAAGAGGATATTAAGGTATCTCAAAGGTACTATGAACTATTCACTATATTGTTAGATATGTGTCCTAGAAGTTAATTATTGGTTGACATATTTTTAATTTTAAGATCTATTTTTGTACTTATAAAATTTTTATAATTAATAAAGAGTATTTTTTATTTTCAATCATATTTATATGGCCATGATTTGTCCTAAATATTAACAAAGATGGTTTTGCATATTCTCAAAGTGTTGAGAATTTGAGACATACATTATTAGTGGTTAGTTTCAAAATACTTCTGATCATAAGATCATCACAAAGGATAGTGATCAATCCATTTAAGATCGATATACGAATCACTTTTTTTTTGGATAGATGAGTCTCAAGTCTACAATATAAGGACACTAGGGTGAGAGTGCAGATGGTTGTTAGAGAACAACTTACGCTGAGCGTGACTAATAATAAGCTCATATTTTTATTATATTTTCTTGCCCTTATTTACTAAGTTTTGATTCATTTTTGATTTATGTTGCTAAAAATTTTACTCTAATATGGGCATATTTTGTATTTCAGGAAAGAAAAGAAACCCACACAAAAATCGAAACAAAAATCAAGCAAAAATCACTCAAAAATCCAAAGAAAATGACCTTCGGTGCATGGTGGACCGACTGCTCGGTCCACGAGTGGCTCATGGCTATAGGTGAGGTCTATGCATGGTCCATGCACCGTGCAATGCCGGGTCCATGCGAGGCGCACCAGAATAGTAGTCGATAGTGTTTGTCGCAGCGCACAGGATGAGTTCGGGTGGCTTTGCACCATCGGATGGTTGAAGGGCGCTGATGCATGGGATCCAATGGCTGATATTGTGCTTTCCCATATCTAGCGATGGTGGCCCACTAGCTGTGCATGATCGGATGGCTGCACTTCACTCAGGGGTGCGATCCAATGGTCCACGTTCAAGTTGATCAAAAAAAATGAAACAGAAGAGATCTGGTGCACTAATCGATTGTCCAGAATGCATCCATCAAGAGATCTGATGGCTGATATTCGATCTAACTGAGCTAAGGCTTGTTTCAAGTGAAATCTAAGGTGTTTAAATGCAATCTGATGGTCAAAAATTTATTTCGACTGATACATGATTTAGGATACTATTTTGAGTTGTTTTTAGACTCCTTACACTACCAGTATGGGGGGAAACTTTGGTGGTTATAAAAAGGGGAGACTTGGGATGTAGACAGAGCTACCAGAGACCAAAACAGAGGCCCCTTTTCTCTTCTTTTCTCTTCCATTGTTCATCTTCACATCCAGCAATTTTCCATCAATCATCTTCACGCTAAGAGCAGGGATTGAAGTAGATTCAGCAATAAGCAGTACTCTGTTTGGATTTTTTAATGTTATTTATTTTATTTGCCATTTTTGTTCTTTTCATTATGAACTAAATTTCTTTTGCTAAGGCTAAGGTGTAGCCACTCTTTTGATACAATGTTTAGTATGATTGGATTCTAGATTTAATTTTTATTCATGAGGAGTATGTAAATCTATTTTTAATACTTTTAGATTATTAGCTATCTTCTAATTGATTTGATGGGCATAGATGATACCAACCAAGTACTTCTATATCAATACTTCTTGATTTGTATACTATGTATTTGAATCGGATTAAGGTTCCTATGCATGCGATAATTTTAGTATGTTTTGGATACAACATATTTTAATTAGAGGATTTCATAGAAATTAATACATCATTGCTTATTTAAATTATGCCTGGACCAAAGGGTAGTTAATAAGTAGTGATAGTTTTGCTACGCTGGATTAAAGAGTAGTGAATATCCTAGGAAACTCCACTGTCACATGAAACAAAAAAAATTGATCTAGTTTGCATGATTACTTGAATATTGTATTAACTGAGTTGGTGAACTGATTGCCTTAGTATTTCTCTAATCTTGATTTCAATCCTAAAAATCACATCTTTTTTGTTCTCTTATAATTTCTTAATTATTTTTTTATTTATTTTATTTCCTTTATTCTCTTTCTAAATCAATTTTCTAAATGAAGTTTAGGAAAATGCTTTTTAATACTTATTTTTCAATCCTCATGAGATGATACTCTACTCATACACTATACTATTTGATCGACTAGTGCACTTACCATAGTGATAGATTTGCATGCATCAAGTTTTTGACATCGTTGCCAAGGATTGTGTCTAAAATAATATTGAAATTACGATCTTTACTTTACTTTAGAATTTTTTTTTTTAAGTTTGATTTTTATTTTATTTGTAGGTGTGTGTCCAGTGCATGACCCATGTTGGACATAGTGACTTGGTGCTATTTGATCCAAAATAGAGAGGACAATTCGAAGACTAAATTACACTCAAGGAGGAAACATGGCAACTAAAGATCCTAACAACGTCAATCCGAAACTAGATATGGTGGTCAAGGAACGGTAAGAGGCTATTCAAGTGGTACATCATTCGTTAAATGATTATATCACACCATCGATAGCCGACACAACTTTGAGCATTAGGAAACCATCCATGCGAGCAAACAACTTCGAGATAAAGCTGGCAATGATCTATATGATTCAAGTAACAATCCAATTTAGTGGACATGTTCAGGATTATCCGAATGCCCATATGTCAAATTTACTTAAACTTTGTGATACTTTTAAAATTAATGGGGTGTCAGATGATACCATTAGATTGAGGTTATTTTTTTTTCTTGACATGACAAAGCTAAAAGTTGGCTTCATTCTCTTCTTGTAGGTTCTATCACCACATGGGATGCTTTAGCTCAAAAATTCTTGGCTAAGTACTTTCCACCTTTCAAGACTACAAAGATGCATAATGATATCACTTCTTTTATGCAGATGAGATGGAGTCACTGTATCAGGCTTGGGAGCATTTTAAGGAGCCACTAATGAGATGTTCGCATCATCAATTACGCGTTTGGTTTCACATACAAATTTTTTATAATGATTTATCTCTTACTAATCATTCTATAATTGATGTGGCTACAGGAGGTACCATTAATTAAAAAATCAAGGAAGAAGCCTTTGATATGATTGATGAGATGGCATCAAATAATTAGCAGTGGCAAATAGATAGGATGATGCCAAGAAGACCAGCAACTGTGCATGGAGTGGACAACATCCCAGCTTTACCAACTGAGATTGTAGCTCTTCGGATTGAATTCAACAACATGAAGGGAGCAGCTATGCATGTGTAGAGCATTACATGTGAGCTGTATGGAGGAGGATATGATACAAGCGACTTTCAGATAGGTAATCCCTTTGCTAAAGCCTCAGATATAGCTAACTATCTTGGTACTTTTTTCAGACCGTAGTAGAACAATCCTTACTCCAACACCTACAATCAAGGGTGGAGGCAGCATCCAAACTTCTTGTGGAGTAATAAAAATGTAACACAACAACCACCCCCAGGATTCCAAGTACCTGAGAAGAAGCCTAACATGGAGAAGTTGATGATCAAATTCATGCAGAACTAAGAAGCAGTCATGTGAAACTTGAAAACCAAGCTCACATAGAACCAAGAAGCTGCCATTCAGAATTTGGAGATCAAGCTCAGGCAGGATCAGGTAGCAGCAATTCAGAACTTAGAGATGTAAGTAGGTCAAATGGCCAAGATGATCTCTGGGAGACCACAAGGATCCTTGCCTAGCACCATTGAGACCAATCCAAGAGAGCAACTCAATGCAATCATGTTAAGAAGTGGTAAAGAACTGGAAAAGCCACATCAGAAGGAAGAGACCGAAGAGGAAACAATGAACAAAGAGCTGACCAACAGCAAAATCAGCCAACTCAAGTCCGTCGGCTCCTAAACAGCCAGTAGATGGGTGGTTCCCAGGTATAAAATTTGTTGATCCAAATGTGAAGCCCAATGAGCTACCACTATCATTTTCTTAGAGACAGATACAGCATCCAGATAAGCTATTATCTAACTTTTTCAATATTTTAAAGAACTTACTCATTAATATTCTTTTTGTGGATGCTATCACTCAAATGCCCAAGTATGCTAAGTTTCTTAAAGAAATTCTAGCCAATAAAAAAAAAATTGAAGGAGCATGAGATAATGAATTTAAATGAAGAATGCTTAGCAATACTTCAAAATAAATTACCACAAAAATTAAAGGATCCAGAGAGTTTTACTATCCCTTGTATTATTGGTGATTGTAGTTTTGATAAAGTTTTATGTGATTTAGGAGCAAGTATTAATCTCGTCTTTTTCTACTTTTAAGAAACTTAGATTAGGAGAACCACAACCAACCACTATCACTCTTCAGCTAGCTGATAGATCTATCAAGTATCCAAGAGGTATAGTGGAGGATGTCCTGGTAAAGGTAGACAAATTTATTTTTTCTATTGATTTCATTATTTTTGATATGGAAGAAAATATTGAGGTATCCTTTATCTTAGGGAGATCCTTTTTAGCTATTGGAGGAGCTTTAATTGATGTTCAATAAGAAAAATTGATTCTTAGAGTCCAAGATGAACAAGTTACCTTTAATATTTTTAAGGCTATTAAACATCTCAATGATCATCAAACTTGTTTTCAAATTGATGATATTGATCAATTAGTTCATGAGTATTTTGTAGAAAATAGGTTTGAGGATCCTATTGAGGCTTGTATTGTCCAATCAAAAGATGGTTTAGCTAAACATGGAAGGCAAGGGGAGTGCATACGATTGTTAGAGATCAGGTCACACATTCCATGAGCATACAGATCACATTTTGAAGAGTTAGAAAAATCATCTACTCCTCTCCTAAAGCCATCAATTGAAGAGCTACCTACTTTTGAACTTAAATCTCTTCCTTCTCATTTAAAATATGTTTTCTTAGAAGGTTCTTCATACTTACCTGTTATTATTTCTTCTTCTTTAACAGGTTTGATCGAAGAGAAGCTGTTGAGAGTATTGAAGGAATACAAGAGGGCAATTGCTTGGACCAAAGCAGATATTAAAGGAATTAATCCCTCAGTTTGTATGCACAAAATTCTCATGAAGGATAACTATGAGCCTACGGTCTAGCCCCAAAGGAGACTCAACCCAAAGATGCAAGAAGTGGTCAAAAAGGAGGTAGTCAAGCTACAAGATGCAGATATTATCTATCCTATCTCTAATAGTTCTTGGGTGAGTCCTGTTTAAGTAGTTCCTAAGAAGGGTGGGGTCACTGTAGTTTAGAATAATAATAATGAATTAATTCTCACTAGGATTGTGATTGGGTAGAGAGTATGCATAGATTATAGAAAATTAAATGATGCAACTAGAAAAGATCACTACCCTCTCCCATTCATAGATCAGATGTTAGAGAGATTAGTTGGGCATGATTTTTATTATTTTCTAGATTATTATTCTGATTATAATCAAATTGCCATAGCATCTGAGGATCAAGAGAAAACTACGTTTATGTATCCTTATGGTACATTTGTCTTTAGGAGAATGCTATTTGGTTTATATAATGCACCAGCTACTTTTCAGAGATGCATGATGGCTATTTTTCATGATATGATTGAGGATTTTCTTAAGATCTTTATGGATGATTTTTCTATTTTTGGATCTACATTTGATAAATACCTACATAACTTGTCTCTTATTTTATAGAGATGTGAGGATACTAATCTTGTGTTAAATTGAGAGAAGTGTCATTTAATAGTATAGAAAGGCATAGTACTTGGCCACAAGATCTCTCATAAGAGGTTTGAAGTGGATAGAGCTAAGATTGAGGTGATTGAAAAGCTACCTCCACCTACTTCAGTGAGAGATGTTAGGAGCTTCTTGGGGCATGTTGGATTCTACCGCCAATTTATAAAGAACTTCTCTCTAATTTCTAGACCTCTATCTAGTTTATTGTGTAAAGATATTCCTTTTCATTTTTCTGATGAGTGTTTGCAGGCATATAATACCCTCAAGGAGAAGTTGGTCATGGCACCTATTGTAGCGACACTAGATTGGTCCCTACCATTCGAGTTGATGTGATGCTAGTGATATAGCTGTAGGAGTGGTACTTGGTCAGAGGAAGGATAAAATTTTTTAGACTATTTACTATGCCAGCCGCACCTTGACAGAGGCTCAAAAAAAATATGCAACCATAGAGAAGGAGCTCTTGACAGTAGTATTTACTTTAGATAAATTTACTCTTATCTTATTTTATCTAAAGTTGTTGTATACACTGACCATGTAGCTTTGAAGTACCTCCTTGCCAAGAAAGATGCAAAATTTAGATTGATCAGGTGGATTCTCTTGTTGCAAGAGTATGATTTGGAGATCAAAGATAAAAAAGATACCAAGAATGCTATGGCTGCCCACCTTTCAAGATTGGAGAATGTTGTGAAAGAAGAGTTGGATACTTATCCTATCAAGTAGGAATTCCATGAGCATCTCTACATTATTATAGGTAAAAAAATTCCATGGTATGCTAATATTGTTAACTATCTGGTTGGTATGGTTCTTCCACTTAATCTTTCTTTTCAACAAAAGAAGAAGTTTTTATCTATTGTCAAATATTATTTTTGGAATGAACCTTTCTTGTACAAGTGTTGCACAGATCAGGTCATTAGGAGGTATGTCCCGAAGGAAGAGATAGAGAAAATTTTATACCATTGTCATGACCATGAGGTAGGAGGACATTTTGGCCCAATTAGGACAGCCTATAAGGTTCTTCAATCAGGTTTTTATTAGCCCTCTTTATTCACAGATGCTCATTCATATGTTTCTTCATGTGATCACTATCAAAGAACTGAAAATCTCTCTAGGAGACATGAAATGCCTTTAAATAATATTTTTATATGTGAAATTTTTGATGTTTGGGGTATTGACTTCATAGGATCTTTTTCTAGTTCTTTTTCAAATCAATATATACTTGTGGCTATAGATTATGCTTCAAAATGGATAGAAGTAGCAGCTTTTCCCACTAATGACGTTAGGGTAGTCATCAAATTTTTGAAAAAGCATATCTTTACATGTTTTGGCACTCCTAGGACAATCATTAGTGATTGGGGCACACACTTTTATAATAAGTAATTTAAATTTTTTTTGAATAAATATGGTGTTACTCACAAGGTAGCTATCCCATATTACCTACAAACAAGCGGTCAAGTAGAGGTATCCAATAGAAAATTAAAGAGAATCTTAGAAAAGACTGTAGTGCATCTAGAAAAGATTGGTCATTGAAATTAGATGATGCATTGTAGGCATATAGGACTGCATATAAAACACCCATTGGTATGTCTCCATATAGGCTAGTCTTTGGTAAGGCAAGTCACCTCCCTATTGAGCTAGAACATAAAGCATCTTAGATAATAAAAATTATTAATTTTGATATGCAAAATGCAGGAAAGAATAGGTTAATGCAGCTTAATGAGATGGATGAGTTTCGCCATGATGCCTATGAGAATGTCCGGATCTACAAAGAATGTACTAAGAAGTGGTATGATAAAAATATTGTAAAGAGAATTTCATGAGGGATAGCAAGTTCTCCTATATAGTTCATGGCTATATTTATTCCTAGAAAAGCTAAAATCAAGATGGATAGGTCCCTATACTGTTACTAAAGTCTATCTGTATGGAGCAGTGGAGATCTCTTATGAATCAAAAGGTACCTTCAAGATTAATGGCCACAGGTTGAAGCACTACATAGGTGAAAATTTCAAGGGGGAGAAGGCAATCCTCCGATTGCAAGATCCAGCTTAGAGCCTTATGAGAGTCAAGCTGACGACTATAAATCAGAACTACTCGATTAGATTATTTCTTTCCTTTTACTCTTTTAATTTGATTCTTTTCTTTTAATTTTTCAGTAGTGTCTTATTGTTCTTTTATTGCTTTGGTATGTTTTCATTTTTATAGAGAAGATAAGCTCATGCCAATTTAGGGGTACAGAATCACATTACATTAGTTGGATACATACCCACAAATAGGGAAGCTTTTGTTTTCCTCTTTTCTTTTTATTTATTTATTTTTAACATTGAGGATAATGTTACTTTTAGTTTGGGGGTGGAGAATTTTTCTAATCCTCAATTTGGCATGGTTAAAAAAAAATTTGGCATGATCAAAAACTCAAAATAATATGAAAATCCTAGAGCAAAATGAGATGAATTGATGTTTTCAAGTTTCATATTTATATTTTCTTTTCTCAATTTGAACATCACTGATATGTGAATGTGATTGTCATAGATTTTTGATTAAAAAGAATGTTGAGAACCCACACTTGAGAAATTGCATGATTTTTTGTTAATTTTATTTAGTTCATGAATGATGGGATTCTTTGAGCACATATAACTATGATCTTGTGAATTAACTATTATTTGGTGATTGATTATGTGAACTTTATGATCATGATTGGATACTCTAAAACTTGTTTTATTGCACATGAGGTGAAATCTTAGACAATTTGTTAACTTAAAAATGATTTAGGCATTCTTTGACATGTTTGAGCCAAAAAGTCTACTTTATTATATTATCACTAGTTACCCCCCTTGAGCCTTAAATGAAAAGAATGGGTCTGTGCCAAGAGCATAGGAAAGACCACCATTCGCTTTTATTTCTTTAGCCTCATTAACTTACTCTCTAGCCTGAAAAATCCATAAATTACTCTTCAAGAGAGCTACAATGTGTGATTATAAGTTTCTTAAAAAATGGTATATGAATAGAGGTGTGGTTATAATGCATCATTATGGTGGAGCAGATGAAAAAAAAAAGAGAAAAAAAATAAAAAAGTGTTCAATAGCAATTTGCCACAATCCCAAGTACATAAAAAAGAATTAGTTTGGGGGTTGTGGTAAGCAAAGTGACATGGGGATAACAAGAATGAGGAGCATGGATTCTTGAAAAAAAAAAAAGAGAGAAAAAAATGAAAAAAGAAGAAGAAGAAGATTGCTACATATTTTTGGTACTTATCAATTTTGTTAGCTCTCTTGCTTTTGATTTTTTCTTATCTCTTCTTTGGTAACTAATACCATGGCCCCATTATAACCTAATAAATACCTCTTGATCTAAGTTAGTGAGATTGTCTATATTAGTGGAGAGCTGTGAGAAGAACAAGCATATGAAGTATTCATATTCATTATTCATGAGTTCGCATGATTATAACTGAATGTATGAGAGGAACTTGAGGTTGGTTATTCACACACACACACCTCAGATTTCATGATTAGACATTATTAACACTTGAATTATGAAAATTCTTGATTGAGTTCTATATATTCTCTTGAATCATATTTGTGTACTATCTTTGAAGCATAGAAGTGAATATCAAATTGAGATTAGAATGCATAAATATAAGCTTATCTGTTAGTTTATCATTCTTTTTTGCTCGAGGACGATCAAAGCTTAATTTGGGGGTACTTGATAAGCTCATATTTTTATTATATTTTTTTGCCCTTATTTATTAAGTTTTGATTCATTTTTAATTTATGTTGCTAAAAATTTCACTCTAATATGGGCATATTTTGTATTTCAGGAAAGAAGAGAAATTCATGCAAAAATCAGAATCAAAATCAAGCAAAAATCATCCAAAAATCTAAAGAAAATGACCTTCGATGCACGATGGACTGACTGCTTGGTCCACAAGCAGCTCACGACTACAGGCGGGGTCTACACAGTCCATGCACTGCACAATGTCGGATCCATGTGCGGTGCACTAGAACAGTAGCCGACAGTGTTTGTCACGGCTCACGGGATGAGTTCGGATGGCTTTGCGCCATCAGATGGCTGAAGGGCATTGATGCACAGGATCGAACGGCTGATATAGCGCTCTCCTATATCTGGCAGTGGTGGCCCACTGGTTGTGCACGATCGAATGACTACACTTCACTCTGGGGCACGATCCAATGGTCCACGTTCGAGTCGGTCGAAAAAATGAAATAGAAAAGATTTGGTGTGCTGATCGACGGTCCAGAATACATCCATCAAGAGATTCGATGGCTGATATTCGATCTGACTGAGATAAGGCTTGTTTCAAGTGAAATCTGAGATGTTTAAATGCAATCTGACATTTTAAAATTTATTTCGACTGATACATGATTTGGGACACTATTTTGAGTTGTTTTTTGTCTCCTTATCCTACCAGTACGGGGGAAAATTCAGTGGTTATAAAAAGGGGAGACTTGGGATGCAAACAGAGCTAACAGAGACCAAATTAGAGGCCTTTTTTTTCTTCTTTTCTCTTCCACTGTTCATCTTCACATCCAGCAATTTTCCATCAATCATCTTCATGCCAAGAGCAGGGATTGAAGCAGATTCAGCAACAAGTAGTACTCTGTTTGGATTTTATGATGTTATTTATTTTATTTGCTATTTTTGTTCTTTTCATTATGAACTAATTTTTTTTTGCTAAGACTAAGGTGTAGCCACTCTTTTGATATAATATTTAGTATGATTAGATTCTAGATTTAATTTTTGTTCATGAGGAGTACGCAAATCTATTTTTAATACTTTTAGATTATTGGCCATCTTCTAATTGATCTAATGGGCATAGATGACACGGATCAAGTACTTCTATGTCAATGCTTCTTGATTTGTATATTTTGTGTTTGAATCGGATTAACGTTCCTATGCATGTAGTAAGTTTAGTACGCTTTGGATGCAGTGTATTTTAATTAGAGAGTTTCATAAAAATTAATGCATCATTGCTTGTTTAAATTATGCCTGAATCAAAGGATATTTAATAAGTAGTGTAGTTTTGCTATATCTGGACCAAAGAGTAGTGAATATCCTAGGAAACTCCACCATCACATGAAATAAAAAAAATTGATCTGGTTTGCATGATTACTTGAATATTGTATTAATTGAGTTGGTGAATTGATTACCTTAGTTTTTTTTTATCTTGATTTTAATCCTAAAAATCACATCCTTTTTGTTCTCTTACAATTTCTTAATTATATTTTATTTATTTTATTTTTTATTCTCTTTCTAAATCAATTTTTTAAATAAAGTTTAAAAAAGTGCTTTTCAGTATTTATTTTTCAATCCTCATGGGATGATACTCTACTCATATACTATACTATTTGATCAACTAGTGCACTTGTAATAGTGATAGATTTGTATGCATCAACCAACTCAACAAATCACTTGGATTCTACTCACTCGTCAGTAGTCTTTTCGATGCTGCAGTGATATGAGTGGTCCTTTGACCAACGGTGTGTTGGCTATTCACAGTGAGGCTACTTAGTTTGACTGTATATTTCTTTAGTCTCCAGTCATTTGGGTCCTTACTGTGTATGTTGGTTACAATAGGTTCAGATTCACTGTTAGAGTAGGATGCAGCTAGATGGTATCTATCGATCTTGATAAAAAATGAGAAGTGCTATGCAATCAGCAAGACTGAGTTCAGAAAGTCTTCAGTTGAAGCAAGTGTGAATACTGAAAAAGAATTTTTGTGAGATTCACAAGTAAAATCGAGTTGAGTCAATCGGACATATGACTGATGATAGAGTTTGACGAGTTTATCATGACCTCCGTCGAGTTGAGACTCATGATAGAATGACTAAATCATACGGTAACTGCACCTAGAGGTTTAATTTTTTTTATTCTGTTAGGTTGCCACTACATGCTACTAGGTGTTATTGGTAGATTGTAAGAACTCACTAAGATTATTTTTGAATCAATGATCCTTGTTGGGTTGAGCTAGAATTATTCTGAACCATCGAAAGGAGTTTCGATTATACTATGATGGAGATCATAGTATATCTCAATATCAGATAGAATAGAACCTAAGGGGACATGCACAAAAGGAGTTTGACCCAATCAATAATTTAGATCAAAGTTAAATTATCAATTGGATTGATGATTTGAATAAATTTGTCAGTGTTACAGATTTAGTAACTACTAATTGTTAGCACAGAGGCTTAATTACAAATATTATAATTTAATTGAGATTGATTAAATTATGGATCAAGTCCTAATTAATTTAAATTAGATTTAATTTAATGGAGCTTGATTTATTTTAATACTAATTGGGTTCAATTTTCTAAATCAAATTTGGATTTCAATCCTAATTAGATCAGGTTTGACTGTCTTTCAAATTCGATTCGATTTAGACTCAATTTGAACTCGATTTGGATCCAATTTAAACCAAATTGAACCTAACCTCTTCAGCCCAGGTGCACTGGGCTTCTCTCTCCACTTGGCTAACTAGAAAGAAGGAGGGGTGATGGTTTTCTCACATATTTCTTCTGGGCATGTGTGTGGGAGGATTGGGATGAGGTGCCACTTCATTTCTTGGTTAGTTTGAATTCCTATCTAGATAGGGATAAGGCTAACAAATTTTAAACTGATTCTAATCTATTTAGAGTTATTTATTGGCATAAAAAGGAGCTCATGTTTGGGTGACAAAAAATATAAAAAGGGGGTGTGAAGGTATGAGAAATAGATTCCTTGTTTGTGTCGTGCGCTAACAACGTTGCCGCCCCTTACCTCCTCCGTGCCAACCACCCTTTGTTCCCACCCTTCCATGCCCCAGTACCTCCTCCTCTAGATCTAATCTGAGAGATTAGGAAGGCCCTAGAGAGAGAGAGAAAAAGAATTAAGAAAGGGTTCTTGATTCTTTTTGGTTGTTGGATCAATACCCATAAACCTGCAACTGGGCTATTTCAAGTGATATTAAGTAAAGGGCCTTGATCCAAGGCAAAAAATAAAGCATGCAAGGGAGCTAGCACCATGGGGGTTTCAAAGTTCTGATCGGACATCTCTATATAGATACCAGTAGAGGTCAGATACGTGTGTGGCTATGACAGAAACCCTAGACATCCATAGGATATGATCTGAGGAAGAATAGGAAAAAGCGATTAGGTATAACTTATTTCTTTATCGTTTATGATTTCAGATATATGTAATTAATTAATTTATGTATGTTAGATGATCTTAGGATTGATTAAGATTGAAAATCTATATGTTTAGATTAGATTAAAATTTTAAAGTCTACTTTCACTATGGTTAGTGTAACCGTATTGATCTATGCATGCGAATCAACCTGCTTTCTAATAGTGGTATTAGAGCTAGATCGTTCTAGCATATTTTAAATAAATTTTAGATCTAAAATTATAGTCATATGATCTGATTTATAGTTCATATATCTGATATGTGGAAGAAAATCTGATATGAATTTAATAGATTACATATTAGATATATTAGATTAAATTTCTATTAGCCTAGCACTTGGAATGGGTGCATCACCATGGCCATCCGGTCATAAGAAGAAGCAGGGATTAAAGCTTCTCACTTGTCTAATCGATGGGCTTTCTTATGACGTATAGGGGTGCCGCTTGTGATGGTCTCCCATGAAGAAGAACCACGAACGGAAGATCCTAGATGTATGTGATACAAGTTTTACATCTAGATTTTATTTACATGAATATTAGATATGTGTTTTTAATTAATTTTAGACCATAAAATTATATATGTGATATGTAGTTTTTATACATGATTTGAAATTTAATTTCTACAAATTTTTAGATCTAAAACCCTAGGATCTAATTTGTATAAACCCTAAAATTGTGGCTAGCTTGCCTACCAAGTCGACTTGGATTCAGTTCAAGTCGACTCGAGTCCTTGGCAAGTCGACTCATCTTTGTTGGAGTTAACTCAAGACCTTGATGAGTCAGCTCATTTGGATATGAGTCGACTCAATCCTACAAGTGTGGGCTTTCAATTTTTGTTTATCACAAATGAGTCAACCCAAGTTCCAGAGTGAGTCGACTCGAGTTTGATGATCGCAAAATTGCATATGATGCAATTCAAATTAATTTAGATTAGAGATTGATTTGATATCTAAATTAAACTCATGTTTATAATGTACTTAATTAAGAATTAAGATTTAAAATTAAAAGATCTAAAATTATAAATTTAAGATCCAAATTTCAATTGCATAAAATATAGGCTTAAGGATATGGATAGCTCAATTAGGTCTAGCTTGAGTGGTTGATCAAATCAAATTAAATATTGATTACTCATGACCAATCTAATTAGTTATAGTTTGGTCAGATTGATTAATAGCTATATGTTATCGATCAACTTAAGACCTAATTTGGCTCAATGGTTTGAGTTCGGATCAATAGGCTAACCTGATCGATTCTAATCAACCAATTTGGTGTTTAAGGCAAGTTTATAGATGATGGTTATTTAATTGGTTCCATTGTCTGACCTGATCAATTTGTTAGTATCCAAGGAAAGCAACAAGGGGACCCTCACTCATTTTAACTTATCTGATCATTTTGGGAGATTATATTTTATATTAGGTTACTTATTATTTCGAGCTAGCCCATGTCATGACTAATTGAGGAAGAGATCTGAACTAAAATCTCTTTGATCAAATATTAAGTCTAGCAATCTTCCACTGTTGTAGAGATGCAGGTGCCTTCCTGGCATTGATCATTCTCGACTGGTCACAGTGGTTCGATTGCATCGAAAAAGTACAATCACTCTATGGCATTGGATGTTCTGAGGTAGAGATGGGGTTGGGCCCAATAACTATTAGGTGAGGGGTCCAATAATAGTTTTGCATCCGCTAGTGTACGATGGGTCTGACTTAACTAAGAAATGTGTCAATAATAGTTAGATTGGGCCATAGGACTTAGAGATCGAACCTACTGCATCTTGCTTAATGAAGCAATGGACAAGGTGTTGTCCACTCATTAGTCTACATATTATCAATAATTGTTAGGTAAGATGCATGTGGATCAGTGGGAGTGCAGTATCCACTATAAACTAATCGCGTATAGGTTTCTATTTCTCCACCCAAGGAGTGTCGAAGATTTGTAGATATAGTAGAAGCTCTTTGTTTGTTTATTAAAGTCTTTAAAATAAATATTTACAAGTACAAACATCTAATTGAAAATTATTTCTCTCTATAGTTAATTAACCATGTCGAGTTCAAACTCTCTAGCCTGAATCTTTGATATAAATATGTTGATCAGATTAAACTACATAGACTGACTCTAGAATTTAAAAAATATTCTTAACTACGAGAAATTGACCCATGTCCTAGACCAGGAGATGCCTGTATTGCCAGCTCGCCCATCCCCTAATCAATGAGTTGCACTTGACAAATAGATGGATGAAGACAACAGGGCTAGGTGCTATATTCTTTCATCCATATCCAATAATCTTCAATGCCAGCATGAAGATATGAGGACCGCTAAATAGATTCTAACTCATCTGCAAGAGTTATATGATGAGTAGAGTCGATCGCTTACTTTGAAGTCTCATGAAGATTTTTCAGAGCAAAGATACATGATGGGTGGTCCGTGCACGCTCATTGTCTGACAATGATCAAGGATATTGAAGAGCTTCAGAAGCTCAAAATGAATATGGACAAAGAACTGCAAGTGGATCTGATCATGCAGTTTCTTCCTGATTCGTATGGATAGTTTATTATAAACTACCATATGAATAAGATTGATAGCACCTTGCCCGAGTTTTTGAATATGTTGGTGACAGCTAAGGATACCTTAAAAAGTTCAAGGAGAACGGTTCTTACTATGGAGCAAACTTCTTCCAAGAAAAAATCTACTGGGAAGAAGAAGAACAAAAAACCTATGAAGAAGCAAAAGATCGAGAGCGGGAAGAAAAAGAAAGCTCCAAAGAAGGCCAACCACAAAGAAAAATATTTTCATTGCAATATCGAAGGCCATTGGAGAAGAAATTATCCTGCATATCTGGCCACTGTGAAGAATAAGAAGAAGGATGTGCCTTCTGAAGGTACATCCGAATTGCTCGTAATTGAAACTAATCTAACGATTTCTTTTTCTTATAGTTGGATTTTAGATTCTGGTTCTAGTGCTCACTTGTGCATTTTTATGTAGGATCTAGAGAAAATTAGAGGATTAAGAGAAGGTGAGATCACTCTCCGAATTGATAATAGGATAAACGTTACTATTGTGGCCATCGGGACCTACTCTCTAAAGCTACCATTAGGATTTAGTTTGCTTTTAAAAAACTATTATTTTATACCTATAGTTAGTAGAAATTTTATTTCTATTTCTATGCTGGTATGAAAAAATTATAATTTTTATTTTAATAAAGACCTATGTTGAATTTATTTTGAAAATAAAATTATTACACATGCCTATATGATAGATGATCTTTATCATTTGCATGTGGATGCGAGTGTTAATATTAACAAGCAAATTATGAGTGCCGTAGAGTCTAAGAGATTTAGAGATAGGGTTAGCCAAAAATATCTTTGGCACCTTAGGCCAGGTCATATTGGAGAGGGCAGACTTAACAAATTGAAGATGGCCTTTTGGGGCCATTGACTTCCAAGTCATATCTACTTTGTGAGTCATGTCTTCAAGAAAAGATGGCTAAGCTGCCCTTTGTAGGATAAAGAGAAAGGACCACTGATATATTAGCCCTGGTGCACACTGACGTGTGTAGTCCATTCAATATATAGATCAGGAGTGGCTATATTTACTTCATAACCTTTACTGATGATTACTCATAGTATAGATTTGTGTATTTGATACAACATAAGTCTAAAGCCTTTGAAAAGTTCAAAGAGTTCAAACATGAAATGGGAAAATAAATCAAAAAATCCATACAAATTCTTTGATTTGATTGGGGAAGGGAATATCTTAGTGAAAAATTTTAGATCTATTTTAAGGACAACGACATAATCTCACAGTGGACACCTCCAAGGATACCTCAACTTAATGGGGTATCCGAAAGAAGAAATTGGATCCTATTGGATATGGTCTGATCCATGATGAGCTTTACAGATCTTTCAATTTTTCTCTAGGGACATGCATTGCTTTCTACTATACACCTTCTAAATAGGATTCTCTCTAAATCCGTTCCTATCACACCATATGAGCTATAACATGGTAAGAAGTTGAGTTTTGGTTATCTCAAGATTTAAGGATGTTCGGTCCATGTCAAGCGATAGCAAGCGGACAAATTAGAGGCTAGATCACTTATGACTCATTTTATAGGGTATCCTAAAGAATCCATGAGATATTATTTTTATCTTTCAGAGAATCATAATGTGATTATGAGCCATCATTCTGTCTTCTTAGAAAGGGAGTTTATCTAAGATGGAGGCAGTAGGTGAAAGATTGTGCTCGAAGAAAAGATCTCTAAAGAGCATCGAGTCCAAGATCCTGAACCCATTAGTGAGCCAGTGGATGTGGTACCTCTTTCATCTTGTAAATCAAGTAAGATCTCCCATCCTCCTGAAAAATACTTAGATATTCTTATAGAGGATCTAGAAGAAGCATTCCTTATGGGAGATAGGGCCATTAAAAATGATCTTAAGACCTATGATAAAGCGATGTTAGATGTAGACTCTAAAAAATAAGAGGAAGTAATGAAGTCATAAATTGACTCTATGTATTCTAAACAGGTTTATACCTTAGTAGATCTATCTAAAGGTATTGTACCTATTGGGTGTAGATAGATCTATAAAAGAAAAATCGAATCGGATGGTCAAGTAGAGACCTATAAGGTAAGATTGATAGCGAAAGGGTATAGTCAACATGAAGGCATTGACTATCAAAAAAATTTTTCACTAGTGGCCATGCTGAAATCCATCCAAACTCTGCTTATTGTTGTAGCTTACTACGATTACAAAATCTGATAGATGGACATGAAAACTGTTTTCCTAAATAGATATCTTGAGGAAGATATCTATATGGAGAAGCCTATAGATTTCACATCCAATGATAGTGATCATAAAGCCTGCAAGCTATAAAGATCCATTTATAGACTCAAGCAAGCATCTCGGAGTTGAAACACCCACTTTAATGATATGATCAAATCATTTGATTTCATCAGAAATGAGGAGGAGCATTGTGTGTACAAAAAGATCAATAGGAGTACTATCATGTTTTTCATATTGTACATGGATGATATTCTCCTGATTGAAAATGATATTTCCATGCTGACTCAGTCAAAGTATAGTTATCAAAAGAATTCTCTATGAAAGACCTAGAAGAAGCTTCCTACATTCTTAGTATAAAAGTTTATAGGGATAGATCTAAGAGAATGATAGGAGTTTCTCAGAAAATATATATAGAGGAGGTGCTGAAGAGATTCAGCATGAAAAACTCCAAGAAAAATCTTTTACCCCTTAGGCATGGCATCTACCTCTCCAAAAAAGATGTGTCCTGACACACCCGAGGAGATTCAACGCATGAGCAAGATCCCTTACGCTTTGGCTATAAGGTGCCTTGTGTATGCCATGCTGTATACTCAATCTAATGTAATATTTGCCTTGAATGTTATGAGTAGATATCAGTCAAATTCAGGTGAGGAGCACTGAATTGTGGTTAAGAATATCCTTAAGTATTTGAGGACTAAAGATTTATTCTTGATCTTTGATGGAGGATCCAAGCTGAAGGTGGAAGGATACATCGATTGAAACTTTATGTCTGATATCGATAATAGATAGTCTATATCAGGGTGTATTTTTCTATGTAATGGTAGATCGATTAGTTGGAAGAGTTTCAAGTAGTCAGTTATTGTAGATTCGATCATAGAAGCTGAATACATCGTCGCCTCTAAGCTACTAAGGAAGCATATTGGTTCAAAACATTTATTACAGAGCTGAATGTGATGCTATCAGAAGCCATTGCACTATATTACGATAATAATGGTACCATAGCACTCGTTAAGGAGCCCAGATCTCATCATAAGTTTAAACATATAAAATGATGGTTCCACATCATATGCGACTATCTCGAGAAGAAGTTCGTCAAGGTACAGAGAGCCGACTCCATACAGAATGTAGTAGACTTGCTGACGAAGTCTCTTAGCTAGCAGAAGACCGAAGCTCACCTTGAGAAGATGGATCTTAAGTATGTGGCCAATTGGCTTTAGGTCAAATGGGAGTTTGTTAGATGTGTGTCCCTAAAAATCAATTGTTGGCTGACACATTTATAATTCTAAGACTTATTTTTATACTTGTAATACTTTATTAATAAAGAGTATTTTTATTTCCAATCATGTTTATGAGTTCATGATTTGTCTTAAAAATTAACAAAGATGATTTTATATATTTTCAAGGTATTGAGAATTTGAGACATACATTATTAGTGGTTAGTTTCTAAATGCTCTCGATCATAAGATCATCATAGAGGATAGTGATCAATCTATTTAAGATCGATACACGAATCACCTCTCTACTGGACAGATGAGTCTCGAGTCTGTGGTGTAGGAACATTGGGGTGAGAGTGTAGATGGTTAGAAAATAACTTGTACTAAGCATGACTAACATGAGAAATCTCTTGGATGTCTACTCACTTATTAGTGATCTTCTCAATGCTGCAATGGTATCAGAGGTCCTTTGACTTGCAGTGTGTTGGCTATTCGCAGTGAGACTATTTAGTCTGACTGTATATTTTTTTGATTCCTGGCTATTCGCAGTGAGACTATTTGCTGTGTATGTTGGCTACAGTAGGTTTAGATTTGTTGTTAGAGTAAGATGCACCTAGATAAAATTAATCAATTTTGATAGAAAAGGAGAAGTCTTATGCGATCAGTAAGACTGAGTTTAGGAAGTTTTCGATTAAAGCAAGTGTAAATACTGAAAAAGAGTTTTCATAGGATTCATAAGTGAACTCGAGTTGAGTCAATCAGATATATGACTAACGATGAGATTTGATGAGTTCTCCATGACCTTCGTTGAGTCGGAACTCACGATATAAGGACTGAGTCACATGATAACTGCACCTAGGGGTTCAAATTTTTTTGTTCTGCTGGATTGCTACTACATACTGTAAGACATTATTGGTAAATTGTGAGAACTCACTAAGATTATTTTTGGATCAACAATCCTTGTTGGGTTGAGCTAGAATTGTTCTGATCTATCGAAAAGAGTTTCGATGATTCTATAATCGAGATCAGAGTATGTCTCACTATCAGATAGAATAGATTCTAAAAAATCACACACAAAAAGAGTTTGACCTGATCAATGATTTAGATTAAAGTTAAATTATCAATTGGATTGATGATTTGAATAAATTTGTAAGTGTTACAGATTTAGTAACTACTAATTGTTAGCACATAGACTTAATTATAAATATTATAATTTAATTGGAGTTGATTAAATTATAGATCAAGTTTTAATTAGTTTAAATCATATTTAATTTAATTAGACTTGATTTATTTTAATGCTAATTGGGTTCAATTATCCAAATCAGGTTTGGATCAATCCTGATTAGATCAGGTTTGATAGCCTTTCAAATTCAATTAGATTTGGGCTCAATTTGAACTTGATTTGGATCCAGTTTGAATCAAATTGAACCTAACCTCTTGAGCCCATGTTCACTGGGCTTCTCTCTCAACTTGGCTAACCAAAAAGAAGGAGGGGCGATGGTTTTCTCATGTAATTCTTCTTGACATGCGCGTGGGAGGATGGGATGAGGTGCCACTTCATTTCTTGGTTAGTTTGAATTCCTATCTAGATTGGGATAAGGCTAACAAATTTTAAACTGATTCTAATCTAGATTTGTCACCCAAATTTTAGATTGGAAAGGGGCTCATGTTTGGGTGACAAAAAATATAAAAAGGGGGCATGAAGGCATAAGAGATAGATTCCTTGTTTGTGTTGTGCGCTAACAACATTGCCGCCCCCTTTCTCCTCCATGCCAACCACCTTTTGTTCCCTCCCTTCCATGCCCCAGTACCTCCTCCTCTAGATCAGATCTGAGAGATTAGGGAGGCCTTAAAGAGAGAGAAAAGGAATCAAGAAAGGGTTCTTGGTTTTTTTTGGTTGTTGGATCAATCTCCATAAACCTGCAACAAAGCTGCTTCAAGTGATATTAAGTAAAGGACCCTAATCCAAGCCGAAGAATGAAGCCTGCAAGGGAGCTAGCACCTCAAAGATTTTGGAGTTCTGATCGAGACATCTCTATGTGGATGCCAAAAGAGGTCGGACACGTGTGCAGTTATGATAGAAACCCTAGACATCTGCATGATCCGATCTGAGGAAGAACAGAAAAATGTGATCAGGTATAACTTATTCCTTTATCATTTATAATTTCAGATCTATGCAATTAATTTATTTATGCATGTTAGATAATCCTAGGATTGATTAAGATTGAAAATCTATATATTTAGATTAGATTAAAATTTTAAAGTCTGCTTCCATTGTGGTTAGTGTAACCATATCGATCTATACATGCGAATCAACCTACTTTCTAACATATGTTATCAAGGACATGATCTACGCCTTGTGGGCTATATAGATGCAGATTGAGAAGGTGATTTGGATGAAAGAAAGTCCACCTCTGGTTATGTTTTCTTGCTAAACAATAAAGCAATCCCATGGAGTAGCAAGAAATAGACATGTATAGCTTTGTCCACAATGGAAGCAGAATTTGTGGCATTTTCCGCAGCGGTGTAAGAAGCGGTTTAGTTTAAAAGATTCTTGGCTTACTTAGGATTCAATGAAGATGGATTGAACTTTGTGTTAGTGAATTATGATAGTCAAACAACAATCGCATTCACTAAAGATCCTAAATATCATGCAAAGACCAAACACATTGATGCCAAGTACAACTTTGTGAGATACATGGTTGCATGTAAAGCAGCCAATATGCAATATATCTCTATGCACAAGATGGTTGCAGATCCATTTACAAAGCCCATACCTAAAGATGTGTATAATGGCCATGTTAGGTCTCTAGGATTGCGTAGATGCTAATGTAATTGCATAAACTTGCTTAATAACTATCTGTAATATTTTTTCTCTGTTTTATGTGTAATGGATGATGTTCTTTTACCAAATTAATGTCAATTTGATAATTTTGTTAGATGAAACATACACCTGAGTTTAATCTCTTTTTTTTTTATGTTTTGTACATATATTGAAATGGTTTGTTAGACAGGAGATTGGTCTTCTCACACAGGCAATCGTCTCTATAATTTTAGTGTTATTATAGAGGTAAGATTAGTTTTGAGTATCCTTTATGAATCTAGAGAGCTCAAACTCAAAATGAAATTGCCTTGATGATGGGTCAAGAAAAGGTCATTATGATAATATAAATTTTTGTGATCGAGGTGAATAAACCCATAATTCACCTTACCTATCTTTATATGCCAGGTGCATCCTGTTGAAATATTCCTAAAAGGAAAAAGCAGAGTTGAGGGCTCAAGTTAGATATTGAGTATATCTGAACTATCATCTGTATGGTATTATTTTTATAATATAAACATACGCTCTATGGGAAAAGGAGAATAATACTGTAATGTGTGTTTCATACCATATGTGCATTATTCGACCAAAAGGATAACAGAAGACTAGATCTTTGCTTCTTAGTTGTATGAGACCCTGGAGATTATATTCCTTTTTTGACTATTTCTCAAATTGGTATTCTTTTTTGACTATTTCTTGAAGTTCTAATTCAATGTTAGTTATCTTGGATTGTTGCCAATGATCATAAATGATTCGATCTAATGGGGCATATCCAGAGAATAGTTGGATTAGAAATAGAAAGACTCTACAAAAAAGAAAGATCATTTTGGTGTCACATTTAATTGTATTCATCGATCGACCAATTAAGCTTTGTGCATAATTGTGAATATGAAACTATTGTTATAAAAGAGATCAAGAGAGTTTGAAATGTGACTAAATGAATCTAGGGTACAACATACCTTCTCCACTTAATATTTGAGCTGCTATATATACTTAACAGTTGTATAGCAATGAGCTCTCGAAATGATAAAGTATACTGATCGCACGGCCTATTTTCTTGTATGAATTTATGCAGAAAAAAGAGATTACATTCTCTTAGAATGATTATGAGATTAAAAAATCCATTATGTGCGAGTGGAAGATGTTGAGTTATGGATCCGGATCTGCCAAGAATCGGTAGCCTAGTCCATCATTTATTATAAATAAATTAAAATAAAAATAAAAAAAAAGAAGAGAAAGTGGGACTGTAGAGAATAACTGCCACTAGCAGTTCTTCTCATATATAGTTTACAAAAGGAAAATAACTTTCCAACTAAAAGAATAATATAAAAGTAGAAAAAATTACTCTTTCTCTCTCTCTCTCAATCACTCACTCTCCGTAAAATATAAAGAAGGATTTTGGCCATGGAATTAGTCAATTTTTATCCATGATTTCATTCATGAAGTAGTAATCACAAGCCGAGTTCGGATTCTCTATGCTACAAGACGTAAGTAGCCATATTCTTTCAGTTGTATATTTTAAATTGATGCACCTTGCATGCTTAATTTTAATATATTATTATTACTAAATTTATCTAGTTAAAGTGTATATTATGTACTAAACTGTCCAGCTTATTACTCTATAATTTACTATTTTACAGATTCAGATGACTAGTTTGACTTAAAGATTTAATTTGAAAGAGTGAATTAGAAGCAGAATTTGATAATTTTATTTTAGATTAAGATTTATTAAAATTTTATAAAAGATTATGAAATATTATTTTATAAGATATTTAATTTAGTTATTTAAATTAAAATTAAATATTGATTATTTAAATTTTATCCTACTATTGCTTTACGATATCATGATGAGATGCCTTACATGCTTGTAACAAGAATTCTCCATAGGTATACGGTGGTTGCCATGATTTTGGCTCTTGATCTCGGATTAAGAGCATGATAAGTATCATAAATATTTGTCATATATTGAATCTTAGCATACCATGTAGCATATATAAATCCATGAACACGATGTTAAGATGGCATTAGTAGTTCAGCGCTCTAGTTGTTAGCAAACTGCCTGTTCAGCAATTTCTTGGTTGATTTATGGAACCCGATCACCTTCTCCTTCATTATCAAAACATGGTCAGCACCAAGCAACCACTTCACAAACTCTGGGGGTGCTTGGTTGGAGGGTGAGGGTTTAAAATCAGAATGGAAATGGATGACTTCCATTCCAACCATTTGGTTGGGAGGAGTCCCATTCCGATTTCAATTCTGAAATAGAATGAGAATTGTCTAATCTATCTAAAACTTAATCTGCACTCTCCTCTAAGGATTCAAATTTTCATTCTGATTGTCATTCCAATTTCGATTCCAGTCACGAACCAAACGCTTTGAAGGATTTGGCCATTCCAATTTTGATTCCAATCCATTCTTATTTTCATTCCGATTTCAATTCTAAGCATTGATATATGAAAGAAGAGTGCCCTATAAGCCAATCGCAAGTGTGTTGTGATAGAATTTTTCTTTATAATTTTTCAACTCATGTAATGATATTTATTATTTGATAATAAAATGAGATATTGATTCATTATTTTAGCTACATCTTATTATGTCTAAGATTATGATGAACCCCAAAGATTTGGATAATGATTTTAGGAGACATGAATGGGTCATGCTAGTGAGACTTCAAACTCTAAAACCCTAATCTTAAATATTTTTGATCATAGGAGCATTGAGTCAGAGATCAATATTCTGGATAGACTGGCACATCCTATGTATGTTCGATGGAGAGGGTGGCAGATCTCACTAGCCACTTGTGTATGGGATACTAATACAAGGATGTGAATACTTATTTGAAAATAAGTCTACTAAATTGACTCAATGAAAGAAAATATCTTATGAAAGCCTTACTTGTATGTCAAAGATGATTCTCTAAGTGAGAGTTGTGCAAGTGATCCTTAGACCTGAGATCACCATAAAATCTTATGCACATGAACCCATATTTTGGTTCATACCCAGGCATGGCATTAAGATATTATGAAATATTTTGGATATGGTAGAGTGTGTATAAAGATTATAAGTAGGTCAATATAGAATCGATCACTTCTAATAAGAGGAGATCTCATCCTGTCTATTCTCATCTCTAGATGACTCGAAAAAAATCTTTTGACCAAAAATAAGAAGGAGATTAGAAAGAATTTCTAACGCTTCATTATTAGAGTCATCATTGGTTAATTGAGAATCGATATGAATATATATTTGAGTTTGATATAATTTCATACTCATGAATATATTTAGGGTGCAGGGATAATCGAAAGATTGAATTGTACAATAACTTACTACTGAAGGATATATTTAGTATTTCTATCAAATTTTATATCTTTTAGATAGTCATGATATATTGCTAGATGTCAATGTTAACTTGTAGGTTTGATCGAATTAAAGAGTTTAATTCGATTGCCAATTAAAAAAGATTCTAATTTCTGAACTCTAGTTAGCTCGATTGGACCTAAATCAGTTGATTGAAATCTAATCAAATTTGGTCAACTTGCATCTAGACCTATTACTGGATAAATGTGGAATCCAATAGATCACATATATATAAAAATTGGCCAAAGATCTTTTTGATAAGGTTGATTAAAATTTTAGATTCAATCAGGATTCTTGGTAAGCATGCTAGCACGTGTGGAAACCCTAGCTCATTGGGAGATCAATGTGATCTCATCCCTTGCTCATTAGCTAGCCCAATTTGGTGGGCATTTAGGCCAGGTCGTGCCACTTGGAAGCAACTCAAATTAGGATGCCACATCTCAATTTAACACCATATATGAAGAGTCCAAATTGTGAAGGACTCTTGGCGCAAAAATAAATCACCATGCACGTGTTGGCGTGAGCAGAAGGAGGAGTCCTTCTAGCATAGGATTAAGATGTGTGTGGTAGCCCATATCACCCTCCATCCTTTGGTTCACATCTCAAAGCATGAGATGGATTTTTCTAGATTATTTGGGGTGGAGAAAAATTGGAAAGAGAAGGATCTCTTGCATGCGTGTGTTGAAGCATCATGTTTCTTTGCATTTCAGAGAGTCCTTTTGTAGATCAAACTTGATTAAAATAGAATTTCTCTTATCAGATTTTGTTCTACTTTTAATCAAGTTTTTTATGGATATTTATCTGGAATTTTTCCAGACTTATCAGGATGCTTATCGGATGCCAAATGCACATCTGTGCATGCATGCATGATGATAAGGTATTCACGTGAAGAGGTGTGAGGATCACATCCTTTTGTGAGATTTTTTATTATTTATTAAGTTTTTTCGAATAAAAAATGAGTCTCCTATCTATGTGAATTTTTATGGATTTTTTTGATTTGAGAAGGGATGCAAAAACATCCCTTCTTTGGTCACGCACACAGGTGAAGGTGTTGATCGACATATCATTGATAAGAGTCCTTCTGCTTGAAGGAACTCTTATTTCTGATAATCAGATCAAATAGGCCTCTTGGATGAGGTGTGTTCTTCAATTTTGGCATCCATCTGGTAGCTATAAATATTGAGAATAGTGTCCCAAAGCCAATCGTCAGCCTGTTGACAGTTGTGCTCTTTGTTGTATTAGTACATAAATCATAAATAAATCAAAGTTATTTTGGCATTTTTCATCACAAATTATCATTTTTTAATGAACTCCTGTGTTGTGGTGAAGTCCTTAGGACTATTTAGACTCGACAAAGGAGAATTTATCGTTTAGTCCTTAAACCTGTTCGCGATCAAATGATACGTTGTTATCAAGGACAACAATGTTTATCGAGCATAGGTCGTTGTGTGCCATATAGGTTGGTTTTCCTCTTAACCAAGGAGTGTGGAGACACTGGTATGGCATACAGGTGAGATGTAAGGGTACATCTGCACTGAATGTGTCCGACTCTGGAGCTATCTTTGCTGTCAAGATTTGCTCCGATGGGATATGGGTATAAATGTCCCTCTGACCTGAGACCGCCACGGTGACTTGCAAGCAACTCACTGCACTTAGGCACTGGACTACCTGAATTTCTAATTCAGTGACGGAAGGCTGCTGGGTGTAGTCAAGTACATGACTTGTCAGTGCGTGTGTCAAGATGGGATTGACCACTCCAGTTCAGGAGCTGTGTACAGTCGTATTTTAATTTAGCAAAATCTTAACTAGGATAGTCCTAGTGAGGAGTCACAGGACTGTTTGAGTTGAGCACGATTCGAATGATCTACTCAGGGTTGACAGTTTAACCCTGAGTCATCTTAAACACAGGGGTCAAAAGGGATGAATTATACAGTAACCATATTCACGTAGGTTTTGAGTGTTGCGATTGTGACTATTCAATCTATCTGGATATCGGGTACCATTGCTAGATGGTCACTTCGATTAGTACAGGAATTGGTTCCTGTGCTACCGGCTTAGGTTCGAACCTGCGGGGTCACACACATTAGAGGTTCCTATCTGATCTGATGGCTTATTGAAGAGTCTTAATGTTCATGGACTATGAGTCCTACGTGTCTGAAACTCTGTGATCGAGAATCAAGATTCTCTGATCATGAGTCCCACACATTTTGGGTACCGGGGTCAAGAGTCCCACTGGTTTGGGACTTTTCGATCAGAATTTCATATCGATGAATTCTGATGCTCGATTGCCCATTGAATTTAGATTTAATATTTATGAGAGATTTAATTAGTGATTTGATCGCTAATTAACTCAATTTGATTGAGTAATTATTTTTGGATCAAGTCCAATTGAATTAGATTCAGTTGGGTTTGACCCGATTAGGTTAAGAGTTGACCTAATCATCGAGATGGTTTGGTCCCTGATTTGATCAGGGATTGGACTTAGTCAATTCCTGATTTGATTAGGATTTTATTGAGTCTAATTAAGCCTAATTAAGTTAGATTAAATTTAGTCTAATTGTGCTTAACCGATTTTGATTAGGTTGGTTCAATTAAGATTAAACCACCATTTGAATTTGAATCCCTGCGCCACTTCATATCTCTGCACCCATTTGAATTCACGAGAAGAAACTTCTCATGAATTTTCTCTCACGCAAAGCCCTTCCCACGCCCCACATTTGTGCACCACATAGGTGGATAAGTATGGTTGGTTGGCCATTCAAATTCAAAACAAAGTTTGAATTTGAATGAGCAACCAATCCATATGCCATGTCCTTATCCTCTTTAGCACCCCATATCTTACACGAGAAAGAGTTTCTCATGAAACCTTTTCATGCACAAAGCAGCCACGCACCTTCTCTTCTCACGCCCAAGTGGATAGGGATGAGTTAGTTTGCATTTGAATTCAAATTTGATTTGAATTCAAATGTGCAACCACTTATCTTTATCCTCTCATGCGGATAAGACATGTTTTGAACTACTTTAAAAGAGATAGGGAGGTGGGGCGTGCGTAAAAATTTTTTGAGAGAGAAAGTGGGGCATGAGGAACCCTCGTGCGTGAGTAGGAAGTCTAAAACTTTCAAGAGAAAAAGAAAGAAAAGAAAGAAAATTAGGTGCAGGGTTTTCAGTGTGTTCCCTAGGGTTTCAGCCTAGGGTTCAGGAAGTGAGAAGGTGAGCTACGAGTGTCGTGAGCCCACCAAATTTTAGAAAGAGATTCATCAACCTCTCAAGCACACTTACTGACAATCTAGAGTATTCGAAGAGTCAGCAGACATCGATCGAAGGAGTTCGATCAGCATCGGCCGTCGAAAGGGCTCTACAACGAGCTAGCACTCGTGAGGAGCTGATCAGATCGGGAGCTTCGTGTGGACGATCCGCAGAGGCCAGACATGCTGTGTGGCTGCATTGCGATGATCAGATCCTCTCGATAGTGATCAGATTGCGGAGATCGACTACCCGCATAAAGGTATTGTGTTCTAAACACAGAACAGTACATTGTTTACTGTTCGAATTTGAATTTCAAATTTAAATACATGCATGCTATATATCATATTTAGATCCTAGTGTAGGATAAACACATATTAATTAATTAGATTAATTAATTATTTTCACTGTAAAATAATGATTTTGAAAAAGTTTTAAAATTACCATTTTACCCCTGCACTCAAATTTCGCTTCAATAAATAGGCCTGGGCACTAGGTGTCCAAGGCATTCAGATCAGCTTTCCAATTTTCCTTCATTGCTCTCCCTTCTTTCTTACAACCCATCTTAGTTTTAGGACAAGACTTTGGGATTTAAGACAAAGCCTTATTTGATCCAAAAAAAGGGTTATGAAAGTCCTAAAGAAAGAGAATTAGAAGTTTAGAGAAAGACCTAAGAGGGTCGAGTCAGGTTCTTAAAAAAATCTGACCGATATAGGACTAGTCGAGTTCTAGAGGCTAGAACTTTTAAAGCAAGATGAAGGAGTGCTGTCTTTGGTCCGATTTTTATATGGATCATCGTTGGAGGGTGGATACTTGGATGCCTCATGAAAATTTGGATTAACGCTATAGGTATTCTTCTTATCTAATTTTATATTAATTTGATTGATATAGTCAAGGATTTCTGGGCATTAGGATTTTTGATGCATCAGGTGTTTCGAATGAAAATTTTAGACACCTGGCCCTTCTGCTATGCCACCGGATCCCAACAATACATGCATACACACATAAGCATATACATGTAATAGTACACATGTCTAATTATATGTATATGTGTATTTTTTAAATTTGACCAATATACTAAGATACCTTTGCAAGCCTATAATTAGCAAAATCTATGCATTATTATAGCTCATATTTGAAGTATGAGAGAACACATTGGACCTTTGGAACAAAAGGAAGCTAACAACTGGTTGTGGATTGAAGAAAACTTCTTCCCAAGAAACATTATCTAAATATCAATTATTTCATAAAGAAGTAGAAAGTAAGTGAGAGTATCGACCAAGGCAGAACCTCCATCTACCACGTGCATGTGGCTTTTATTTTTTTTGATAAACCTAAAAATCTTTTGGTTGCATAATTAATCAAAAGTTATGGCATTTAGAAGATCATTTCCATATCAATCAAATGTTATGGCATTTAAGACATTGTTTCCATATAACATTATACTTTCCTTCTTTATAATCTTTCGAAACAACAAGATGTGGCGAGGGAGGAGTGTAAGCATGGTGGTTTGCGATGTAGTATATAAGAAGGGGGTGATGGTGTAAAGCTCGATGCAATCCTCGGCTCCGATCGCCTGTTGTAGGGGATAAGGCTGCGCAATAGTAGTCATTGCGAGCATCATGGGTTGGTGGAATGGCTGGCAGCCATTAGGGGCTGGTGCAACCGGTGAACAACCGGCGTTAGGCCGGCCTTATCCCTTTCATGGCCATCATAGATTTAAACTTCTCTTGTCCCCAGCAATCAACATCATCGAGCACTCCCTGTCCTCTTCCCTCCCTTCCTCCTCCTCTTCAGTAGCGACGAGCCACTGTAGCCCAAGTCCGGCCAACCAAAACACCTCTTTTCCTTCCTCTTGCCCTATTTTGGCCCAATTTCGTACCTTTTGAAATGCCAAAAAGCCACTGTTGTTGACCAAGTTCCACCATTCCCATTGATCGCTGGTGAGTGTCTTTCCCTCACCTTCCTCTATTTTCTCTCAATTGAAGCCAATCCCCTTCATTTTCGACTGATCTAAACAACTAGTTTTTGGATGATTTTTTTCTTGGATTTGGCCAATTATTTTGGCCACCGCCGTCATCGACAACCTTGGCTGGCCGATGACCCACCCCACTGCCACAGTCGGCCGACCACCAAAGCTTCTCTTTCTTCTTCTTCTCTCCTCTTTTCTCACTTTCTCTTCTTTCCCTCCATTTTCTTCCCATTTTCGTAATTATTTAATTATTTAATTAATTCTATAAATCTATTTTTCACTCTCTGTTTGTTAGTCTCCCTTCTCTAATCTATGTAATGGATCGAACGCTGACTCCGATCCAACCCAAACTAATTCTTGATTTATTCAGACCTAGTTTGATTTTTATTAATTAGATTAATTTTTTTAATTTGTGAACTAATTCTTATTTAGGAATTTTAAATTTATTAGGTGGAACCGTGGATCTGAATCTTGAGGAAGCATGATCATGACCAAATTTCTTTGCATTTAGGTAACCATGAACTCCATTTTGATAATTATTATATTCTAGGGTTGATCGAGGCCCCAAGATATTAAACCAAATTTGATAGTGTAAATAAGAATATATTCTACTTAGAAGCCTAATAGGGTATTTGGTTATTTTAGGTTTTGGTTGATATTCCTGTTGGTAAAATTTTATGAGAATCAAGGATGAGAATTGTAGGTTATCTCTACCCCTAATGTATTTTTATCATGCATGAGATTTGATTTTTATATTTATCTATTGCTATATCATTTTGTTTAAATTAATTATCTTACATGATCAATATAAAAATGATTCGTAGAATGTTTGATCAAATATGCATATTTTAGTGACAAATGTATTGTATTTCTTCACATCAAAATATGTTATGTGTTAGTTTCATTGCTCTCTAATCCGACTATGATCACATGAATTCAGGATCTAGTCACTTTTTAGGTCTTTAATGGGGTAATCACTGACGCACATTGGTGGATGGTGTTGTAGTTAGGGATTAGTTTTTTTCAGACCTAGCCAGATGGGGTTGATCATTGGTATATGCTGATGAGAGTATATTTTTTTATGTGATATTAGAGCTAGATTTTCTTCCAAACCTCCAATAGGGCGATCATTGCCACGTGACCGACGGACAGCATGTTATAGTGAGAAATCTAGTCTCTTTCGAGGCTAGCCATGGGCTGATCATAGCCATAATTAGAGGAACTAAGAGAGTGAGAGTGGAAGGTTCACCCTTGATTATCCGAATAATCTATTTTGAGTAATTATATATTTTAATTCTATGTTGATTGATATGGCATGCTTCTATATTTATTGAAATCTTTTTATAGAAAGATCATGTAATTTGAAAATTATTTTTTGTATAAAATACTTAATTAAATTAGAGGTTCTGGTAACTTACCAAGCCCATAAAGCTCACTTCCTCTTTTTTATTTTTTTCAGATCTAAAAGATTCTATGGGGCTTGAGATTGATCAGTGAGGAGGACAGGATTTTAGGTGTTATTCACATAGTTATTTTTAAATAAAAAATTATTTTGGACCTTTGTTGGATTGTTGTTCTGATACTTTTTAGACTTGGAGTAATTATCTTTCTATTAAATAAAAATTAGTGAATTTGCTTGTACCACTACCTAAGTTGGATTGATTTAGTGATAAAAGGTAGGTCTTGTATATTCTTTAGGGTTTGGTCCTAAGGGGTGTGCGGCCATCACGCGCTCAATCCGAATACTTGGTTTGGGGCATGGTAGATGGTAATAGAAAGGGAAGGAGGAAAGGAAGAAGAGATGGAGAGTGGGTTGGGGAGTGGACACATGGATGGAATCATATGGTGATAGGAAGGGACTAAAGAAGGAATAGGAGATGGAGAGTGGATCAGGGAGTGGACACATGGACGGAATCATTGATGATCAAAATAACAAACAATAACAGCAACAACCGCCTGTGAAGAAGTAATACCATTATCACACCTCTCATCAGATTCAAGCAATGGAGACATCAAATTTCCATCACCATTTTTATTTTTCCCCCCTTTCTCATATTTTTTTTCATTTTTGCTTGAAAAACAAAAGTATAATTGTGGTTATAGTTTAAATTTATGTTTTTTAAGTTTTTGAATAGTAATAAAAATATATTATTGGATATTTTGTGTGTATACCCTCTAAACTTTCAAATTTACATAAATATCTTTTCAAAATTAATATTTATGTATATACCCTCATAAAATACTTGTTTTGCATATATATCCTTCTTTTTTCTTATTTTTTTGCATATATACCACATCATTTTGCATCGTTAAAAAAATTAATGGTTTAAAATTTAAATGGCTAAAATATCTTTACGGGTACATGTGCAAAAAAAAAAGATATATATATATATATACAAATAGTAATTTCATTAGGATATTTATGCAAATTTGAATGTTTAGAAGGATATACATGTAAATAATTTTAATTTAATTTTTATCTATTTCATCTAGATGGATTCAGGCTCTCTTACACTACAATGTAGTAATATATTATATAATATAATAACACGATGATGATATTATGTAATATTTTATATATTAAAATACTATATTATATTTTATTTTTATGCAAGATGGGATGATTATGTCTATCTTATAACAACATGATATACCTTATACACTTCACAAAGATATTTTAAATAATAATTTTTAAAATAAAATATAATAAGATTATAAATTTTTATTGTTATATAATACTCAAATCTACAACTATGTCCATTCTATGTAAATGTATAAGCTATTCATTTAATATCAGATTTAGATACTTTTTTTAAAAGTATTTTATTATACATTAGAGGAAACATGGATGGTTACAATTTATTTATTTTTTAGATAAAATAATAAAATAATAAATTTATTATTAATTAATTTATCTATGTAAATTAATAAATTAAATAAATTTATTATTTTAATTATATATGTTAAGTTTTCTCTATTAGAATAAGGAAAGAATTAACAAATCAAGAGAGGTATATTTATATTAAGGATTTTATATATGTATACCCTTCCAAATATTTAAATTTATATGAATACCCTCATAAAATTACTATTTATATATATATATCCCTATAAATTTTTTTTTTGCACATCTATCTATAAGGATATTTTAGTCATTTTAATTTTAAACTATAAATTTTTAATAATGTTAGATGATATAGATATATATGCAAAAAAAATATTTTATAAGGGTATACATGCAGATATCAATTTTGAAAAGATATTTATGTAAATTTGAATGTTTGGAAGGATATACATATAAAAAATTATAAATTATTTGAAGAACGTCTGTTTTTCAAATTCTGGCTCCAAAACCATCATAATTATTTATCAAAAATATTTTTATATTAAAAATTATTTAAAATAATAAATTTTTTTTTCTTTATCACGTACTTAAAGCAGGGCCATAAAAATGCCGCCGCACTTCTCCTTCTAGTTATGAAAAGGTTCTGACTTGTTTTGGGTGGGGGGGGCACCACGCCCAACCCAATCGGCAAACCTTTTTTTTTTCCATACAACTTTTTTTTTTTGGTAGAATTTTTTCCATACAACTGTCAAGAGTGTAATCTATAAACTATTTATGCGTGTAGGTTGATGCCGCGCTTCCATCAATTAACAATCTAATATATTTTAATTTGTCAGAATGTTGCTATGTACACTCAAAAATCCCTTTGGAATGGTTGTAAACTCGATTTTCTTCATTGCCAAATCCTAAAAAATACTAATGATTTAATACATTATGTGCAATTTGATTTTATTGACTTAAAATTTTTTGAGTCAGCAAAAACAGCAAATTGTCTCTCGAATTGTTGCTATCCTTAAAATAATACACACACACACACATACACACACACACACACACACATATATATGTGTGTGTGTGTATGTGTGTGTGTATGTATGTATATGTGTGTGTGTATGTATGTATGTATGTGTGTGTGTGTGTGTCACACATACACACATATATATATATCTCTATGTATGTATGTATGTGTGTGTGTGCACACATATATATATATATACACACACCACACATAGACACACACACTGATACGATCGTGATGCTGTCGTTAGAACACCGTGATTATCAATCAAATTTTGACTTCAATAAAAATTAAAAATATGTAGAAAGTAGTAAGTCGGGTCGAATCCATAGAGAAGGCAGGATTTTGACTTGAAATCTTTGATTTTATAAAAAGAAAATAAAATTTTGGAGAAAGCAATTTAAGTCGAAAAATAAAAATTAAAAGTGTAAAAAATAAATCGGGTACTAAGATCTACTAACTAGATCCTAGCATCTACTTGTAATAAAAATAAATAATAAAAATTTAAAAAAATATATAAAATAAATCGAGTACTAAGATCTACTAACTAGATCCTAGCATCTATTTACAATAAAAATAAATAATAAAAATTTAAAAAGTATAAAAATAAATTGGTACTAAGATCTACTAATTAGATCCTAGCATCTACGTACAAAAAAATAAAAGACAAGAATTTAAAGTGCAGGAAAATAAATTTTACATTAATTGAAATTAAAATTCAAGTAAAATAAAATAAAATAAAAATAAAACTATAACAAAGATCTGAAGTTGATCAGCCAAGCCTCATCGAGAAGATGGTTGATGACCTCTTCATCTTTCGTCATACTCCGTAGAGCGAACCGGCTTTTCTCCTTCTTTTCCTTGGATCCCTAAAGCTATTTAATTTTTTCTTTATTTTTTTCTATATTTTTTACTCAATTTTTTTGCTCTCTCAAGCTTATTCCCGGACCCCCTATTTATACATGAATTTTTCATAATTTTTTGGTAGGAAAAGGAGTCCTAAAATCCTTAAAAATCGTATTAATCTTCTTAAGAATATTCCTGACCGTCGGATGGAGCTTGAACCGCCCAGATCTGATCAAACATCATAGTTTTAATCCTTATCAAAGTCGGATCGAATGTCAGCCATTGGATCTGGGTTCTGTGAAGTTCTGGCTATCGGATCGCGCAAAAAATCCTTTTCAAAGTCGGGAATGATAATAGCCGTTGGATCACGTGATGGATTGCTTCTGGGTCGTCGGATCGCGCAAAAGAATCCTATTCAAAGTCGGCAACGACTCTGAACCATCGGATCTAGGTCGGATTGAATCTCATCCATTGGATCATGCCCAGGATCTTTCTCTCGCTGTGGACCATGCCTGTGGACCGCGTGAAGTTTTCTGTGGACCGCGTCCTAGCTCTGTGGACCGACCGACCGGTCCACCATACACCGAAGACTATTTTCTTTATTTTTTAAGATATTTTAGCTCCGTTTTCGCTCCGATTTTCACCTAAAAAATTAGAAAAAATATGCATTAAATTCTTCAAAAATTTCTCTTCATTTTGATATTTAAATTTCTCAATTAAATTAACATCTATTTTTTTATAAATATATCTAATTTCATATTTTTTTTAAAATCACTTATTTTTTTAAAAAAATTCAATAAATTCATGAAATTAGGGTTTTTAAGAAAATGTTAGCACCATAAATTATCAAAAATATTTATAATAAATATAAAAATATACCACTTATCACACTTTCCAACTTGAACTTTGCTCATCCTCGAGTAAAGAAAGAATTTAGAATCAAGTACCGTTTAACTTAAAATCTCAAATTTCACCAAATAATTTTCAAAAAGACTATTGATGTTCAGTAGAGTGTAAATGAGATATGTCATTGGGGTATTAATACTAGTCAATATGAGAGTTAAACTAAGAATACTAAACTTTTTCTGAACTTTTTCAAATTATCGCTACTTTTATCTCCAAATCATTCACCTTCACATGGACAAGTATATTGTTACTTCCGTCCTTCATTTATTAATTGATTAATTTTTTTTTCTTTCTAATGTTATACTGCTATTGAGTATCTTAACTCCTTAAGCTTTTTGTTTGACCCATGTAGTGAGTTTTCAGTCTATGACTCCCAAACCAAATGGCTTTAGGGCACTAGGTATAAAATACCCTCGAACCTACTTGCTCGAATCAAATAGGCTACGAGTTAAAACTAGCTTTACAACAAAGCTTCTTTGCCCTTCATACCTTTTGACACGAAACTCAATGCTTGCTTAGGCAAAGAGGCCCGATTACTCAGCATGAAGTACTTAAAATTTTTTTTTTAAATATATGAAGAAACGTATAGTTACTTTACACAAGCTCATAAGAAGTAAACTCTTCTTTGATGCTGGTAGAAAAATCTAAAAATACTCAAAGAAAACTATTTAAGTTCGAAACTTAACTCTTTATTGAGTTTTCTTAATACTTGATCCCTCAATATCTCATAAACTCTCTGATCTGTACATCAATTTTTTTTAAAAAAATATTTGATTTAACTTGATTTTTAAGTATAATCAGATGTTTAAATACTAAATACTAATTTACTTGAGGACTTAAAAAAAAAAATTATTCTCCCCCCCAACTTAATCAATCATTGTCCTCAATGGAGTAGAAAAAATGAACGATGCATGTAAAAAGAAAGAAAAGAAGAGATATCACCTGATCCATAAGTCTTTTCAAAATTGATTCTCCCCCCAACTTAGTCAAGATTATTTTCAGATCCCTACAAAAGACACAAAGCAAGACTCGATTATCCTAAACAAAATGCAAAAGAAAGCAAAAGCAAAAGCAAAAATCGAAAACTTGAAAACTGGGTTGCCTCCCAGAAAGTGCTAAGTTTACCGTCTTCAGCCAGACCATGCTGATTCTCTCACCTATCCCATGTCGAATATTGAATTGATAAATTTCAATAGTTTTGGATTGTCAATCTCAAGAAGATAGCCTTTGATAAATTTCAATATTTTATTACCAATCTTCAAAAAATATTTCACATCTCCATTTTTAATTGTAGTAAGATAATTCATAAACTCATTCACAGACCTTTGTTTATCAAGAATTTCTCCTATTTGTTCTTCTAAAATACTCATGAATTGAGTTTTTTGGTTAGGAGTTGAGTTTGATGCAATGGATACTGGAAGGATGTCATTTGATTCTAAACATGTATTCTCAAGTGTGACTGAGGATGATTTCAATTCTGGAGGGAATGGTGATTCTAAAGAAGAAGAACCGACTTCTAAGGTTGAAGAAAATAAAACTTTTGGTGAATATATCTCAAGTAACTCATCTGCTATCTTCTCAGTATCAATTTTGAGCTCAGGTTTTTCTATCGGATTAGTCTCAATACTAACATGTTCTTTCAAATTTACATTTCGGCTAGCATCAGTACTAGCCTCACTCACTTGGTTTTGGTATGAGTCCTTAAGAATTTTATCTCTTGTAAGCTCAGAGATTACTATATCAATTTCAAATTGAGGATTCTTAAGTGGAACATTGGATTGATGACTTGGTCCAGATAGTTGGTGGATGGATGGGTCATTTTCAAAATTCGGTATTAGTTCGTTTGGCAATTGATCTAGTTCTTTCCTCATGGTAGACTCAGTTAATTGATCTATTTGTGCTTCTAACCTGACGAGGGATTGCTATTGGATCATGATCATTTATTGAAGTTGGCTAAATCTATCGTTGGCTAGATTGATCTGTTGAGGAGGTGGGTATAACGGCTAATTGTAATAGGATGGCTGGATAGGCTGACTAGGCTGACCACTATTGTAGGTATAATTCTGGTATGGAGGCCTACTCTGAAAGTTTTGCAAAGGAAGAATTTGGATTTGAGCATAAGTCTATTGGGATCTCCAAAAAAAATTAGGATGGTTCCTCCAGCTTGAATTATATGTGTTAGAGAATGGATCATTGACAGGTTTGGAGTAACCTTGGGCAGCTTGAATTTGTTCTTGAATAAAAGATGAAAACTGTGCAGTCGTGGGACATTCGCTCACATGATGGGTCGGACTAGCACAGATAGAACAAATCTCCTAATAATTAGGTGGTGGTGTGTATTGTGCAGGAGATTGTTGCCTAATGCTAGAAACTGATCAAATTTCTGAGCAAGAAGGTCGACTTTATCTAATCTTTGGGCTATTAGGTTTAGATCGGTCTTAGGACTAGAGTCTATTTGCTTGATCTCAAAAATTCTTATCCGCTTTTGGTGAGGGATTGATCTTTCGTAAGAGGATAATGAAGCATGATTGATTGAATTTTCACTCAAAGTTTCAAATAAAATGTAGGCTTCATCCTCACTTTTACTCATGAATGCACCCCCACAAGATGCATCTACCATCTGTCTGTATTGGTTACCTAAACTATCATAAAAAGCTTGAACAATTTGCCACTTAGATAGACCATGGAGTGGGCATTTTTTAAGAAGTTCCTTAAGTCTCTCCCATGATTCATGAATTTATTCTCCTGGAAGCTGAGCAAATCCAGTGATGGCTCGTCTCATAGTGTTGGTTCGACCTATGGGATAGAATTTTTTAAGAAACTCGTGCTGCATTTCAGCCCAAGTTTGGATTGGTCTCCCTATCGTGCCAAGCCAGTACTTGGCTTTGTCTTTGAGTGAGAAGGGGAATAAGGTCAATCTAAGTGCATCATCAGTAAAATTTTTAAGAACTCATCCAGATGCTTGTAAGGATCTTCATTAGTATTCCCATAGAAAGACGAAAGCATCTGAATTATGGTCGACTTGATCTCATAGTAGCTTGCAAGGATATCAGGTAAGTGGATACAA
>NC_025993.2:32213662-32268844 GCF_000442705.2 Elaeis guineensis
AAAATAATTTTATATTTTTAATAAAAAGTTATTATTTTGCTTATAAAATGTAAGGAGAGAATAGCAATTAGAATGTGCTACAATGTATATATTTACATACAAAAATATGTAGCTTATATATGTTATATATCTTATGTGTGCGTCTCACTCTCTCTCTCTCTATATATATAAATTGAGAGTCTTGGGGCATGGTTTTTGTTTTTTTTTTTTTGGTTGAATTTGAAAATCTCTTGATTGCATAATTAATCAAGGATTATGGCATTTAAGAAATGTAGGTCGATCTAAATATTACAAAATAATTATTAGGTTTTTAATATTTTATTTTATTAATACTAGATTTTGATAAACTAATTATTACTTCCAATTGGATATCATGCTTTAGCAACAAAAGGTAATTTAATGCAGGCAATGGAATTATAGAATTGCCGCTAACTAAGGCTACCGTTGACGTGGAAAATATTCAAATAATTGAATGAATTTTAGTGGAAAATATCCAAATAACTCATGTGTCCATCAAGAGAAATTTTTACATTTCGCTGCAAATCCATCCCAACAGAAAAAAAAAAAAAAAGCATAATCGATGATACCAATCAATAATAGCATTTGATTTTAAATTATTTAATTACATTATAAATCCTTCTTATGAGATTATTAGTGGAGAGAGAGAAATCAAGTGAAAATATATCAGAGATTCACTTCAAGGTTATTTGCAAAGAGACCTATTATTTATCGGTGGTGACAACAATATTAGCCGGTCTTGTTGATACAAAAAATTCCTACTCAAGAAAATCAAGTTGCAGGTAATATACCAATATGGAAAATAGACAACACATAGAAAAAGTACTTCAAAGCCTTTTGTTATATTTGTTGAGCAACACCATCTTTTCTTTTTCAATAATTCTTTCATTTTTGTGTTCTTACTCACTAAATCTCATCATCATGATTTATAAATAGATTTTATTGTGATGTAACTACTTTTGGATTGTGAGCACTTTCAAAAATAAATCTTCATTGAATTCTTTGTAATTATTTTGAATTAAACCTAGCAAAATTGTCCCTGGATGCTAGACTTGTCACTGGCAGGTAGCATGGTGCTGAATGGTTTAATTCAAAGCGCATCATGGAAAATCAACTCTAGGTGTGCCATAAGTGATGACCTCTATCTTCGATCAATTTTATTCATTTAGAACTGCTGGGTCAAAGAAATGGTGATTCTCACCAAGGTTACCAGGTTAAGGATATAACCGGTAAAATTATTTATATGTAGGATTGCTGCTCATATAATCAAATAAAATTATAAGTTATAACTGAACTTTGATAAAATGCATATTTGGTGCCATCAGTCCATCATTAGCAATTCATTTCAAGTCTAACATATTCTCAGACCATAGTGGAACAGATACACAATCTACCAAATATTGTGGGGTGATCTTTCCGTTGATCAATCTATTCTATGCTAAATATTTATACTTGAATTAAATAAAATTAGCTAGTGCATATCATTGCAGTTGTGCAATAAGAAAACTTAATGTATTGCATGCATCATGTCAAATGCAAAGTCTTACATGAAGGTTAAGCTAGCAAACTACATCATGCCTATAAGCAGATTGCATTCTAAAGTCACATGTGACCCTTCTTTTTGCAAGATGAACTATAATGTGGATCATGAGTTTATTATACATGCATTAGAATAGAAGATACAGAGCAACAATTTTAAAGAGATTTTATCCGATACAAGTTCATTCTTAGTGCTACTATGCATACCTCAACCTGTATGTAGATAAGCATTAAACCAGGGTTTTTGGTGCACCATGCAAGGGGCTGGTATAATTCTAAAGTGGCCATTTTGCCCCCAGCAGTTCAGCAAAAGAATATCTGCCGGAGTACATGACTTATTGTGCGTATTAAATTTATTAATTTGAACCACAAGGTGCTATTTTAAGGTTGAATTGTTAGGTGGTTTTTGGTGTTTTTATTTTTTAGCCGAGATTTTAAATATTAGCGGAATGGCAGGAAAAAAATTATTAGTTGGATCAGGTTCGCCATGGACTAGTAATAATTTAATCATCTTCATCCCCTTTCTTCATTTCATATGATGTTATTTGATTCCCTTTCCCTTCTTTCAACTGATACATTATTAGTGGCCCATGGTGAAGGTGGTCCAACTAATATTTTTTCGACCATAGGACATTTTACTTCCAGAGTGTCGAGATGGAACAAATTAGAAAATAGATTAGAAAGGGACAAGACATTTACTGTCCCAAGTTGGTATACTGGACGCTCTATTTCATGAAAAAATTGAGACAATACCATTCCCATGGAACTTAAAACCTTATCTTTTAGAAGTGGATTCTATTTTGTCCCCTTATCTAAGTAGAGATAAGGTATTAAACAATAACCCAAGTTATATGGAAAGACTTGTTAACTAATCCAGTAACCAAAGCCTTTTTTTTTTTTTTGGTTATCAATAATAATAACTTATGAATGATAAAGTTAATTCATCCTCATGAATTGCTCTGTTCAGAGTGCTACATTTTGTTTAGGGATTAGTGTTCTATTTTGGATTGATTGGCTTTTTCATCTTGTAGAACCTTTATTTATTGCTCTACTTTTTCGATAGGTCAACCACCATAGTGCCCCATATGTCTTCTTCAATGTCGTCAGTACCTGAATCTTTTGGAGGTTGAAGTGCTAACTGCTTGGAGGCCTGTAATCGGTTTACTACTTTCATGGGATGACTTCGGTTGTCTGCACAATTCTATAAACTTTTTTTGTGACGTCCAGGTCTTGTTTTTGAAAATTTATGATTTAATCTGTGTACTAAACAATGCCACGACATCATGCATGATATCTCTATGTTATAAGAGAATCCTGAATTTTCTTTACACTCTGAAAGAGGAGAACTTGTACCGCCTTGCCCCCTTCTTTTAATGCAAGAGATGGGGAGGACCCATTAATCATTTCATCAAGAAAAAAGCATTGGTTCTGCCCTGCTTTATGGAGCAAGTCATACAAGGTATAGTCTAGAAAATTTTCATATCCAAGGGCTGCAGCAAAAATATCACCTTGTTGTTGAGTCCCACATGGAATAATTAGTGGGATAAAGGTTGATGCAGGTGATTGGGCTGGAAATTTAGATTCAACTGGGTTCTAACGTGTATATCGAGTCCCTGTGGCAGGTCCAATTTCCCAACATCATCTATCTTTCAAGGCATACTAACAACTGTTTGAGTTCTAGGATCCATACAAAAACTCAAAACCTAGATCAATGTCGCTTGGGAATGTCAGATATGAACAGCTTATTCTGAACAGTAGGCTCGTGTCTCTGAGCTTCGAGTAATTATTAGGTGAACTAGGTCCACCCATGGATCTAGGATCATTTAAAAATGATTTCATCCCAAGTCCACAGTAGATCGGATCCATGGGGGATCCAAGTGGGTCTCCTTCAACAATGGGTTCAAAACGTTGGGCCCAATTTGGACCCATTTCTGCCTTATGTTAGCACAAAGCGTTACTTGAAACATGATTTCCTTCTGGAAATTGGATGCAAGTGGATCTCTTGGGAGCCGAGTTTCCCTTCACTTTACGTTATAGGAAGCATCCTACTATATAGCTCTTGAGATCCCATGTTACATAAGCTAAGAGCAAAAGCCTATTTCTTTTTCTGGCCAATGTACCCTCCTCAGTTGATCCATTCCAGCTCCTCTATGACCTCTCCTAAGATGATTGCCATAGCTCTTCTCGCTGACCATCCTATGATACTGAACCAGCTAATATTCGGCACAAGTATTTTGATGCGAACTACTAAACAATCGATGCACTTCATATCAAATCAAGTTGAGAAACATGAAGAAAATGATCCCGCATCATCGCATTATATTCGTGATTGTTGAGAACAATCAAAGCATCTCCTTTGTCCACGGCTTTGGTGCATGAGGATCCTCAAAGCACTCCTCAACTCTACCACACCGTAAGATATTAAAAACTAAGATACCGTTTTAAAGAAATAATGAATTTTCGTACCCACTTGTAATTCCGTACTGCATTAGAGGAATTGCCATCTCCTTGAAGATGCTTCACTAGCAAAACATCATGTGAGTACTGGCCAATGATTCTGCTGATGACCCAAGAATATATACTTCCTCCTTTTTTGGACCAATTAAGCTGCCATTTCTTTTATGCTAAGGCTTGCATTTTAAAGTTTCCCAGTACAGAACAACTCTCTTTGGGGATGCAGACCCTGTTAATCTCTCCATAAAGCTTTGTCACAAAATTACACCGAGTCCTTGTAGCCTTTGTCTTCACTCATGCTCTTGTACTGTAAAGAGCCACCGAAAGAACCCCAAGAGGTTGGCAATTGGTAACATATCATACCTTATGGTTTCCTTTCAGCGAGCTTTAGCCGATAATTTTCCTCGTAGTGCGTGTACGGCTTGCATGATCCTGCACCGGCTGTCCTAGTAAATGGTGCATGATGCTTCAAATAAGACGTGTGCAAGCGAATAAAGCTATCTCTTTCTCTATCATTTTGCTTACCTAGTCTTTACCATAATAGGCTGCTCTAGGATTCCCTACTAGAAAAAAAAAAAAAAAAAAAAATCCTCTGGTGCATGCACCCGGAAAGATTGTCTGAAGTCATTTTCTTTATTTATTTGCCAGTAGCCGATTACATCCACCTCGAAAAAAAAAAGAAAAAAAAAAAACTAGAATTAGAGAGTTAAAGCAAGATGGAATTCCTGCTAACAGTGTTTATTCGTCTTGTGACTTAAAAAAAAAAAAAAAAAAGAAATACACGAATCATCCATCTATCCATCCATATCTCTTCTTCGTTGTCAAACTATTCTTTCCTCTTTATCCGTAGGCCTTCATCCTCCTTTCCAAATTTTTTTCTTCTCTTCCGAATCACTTTGCTCTTATCAAGATCTTTGCACCTTCGGTTATTTTTTCCTTGTGAGAGCGTTCATTCCTCTTCTTATATATTATACACTTTTGGTAAATAAGTTATCCAATAATCCAATATATATATCCAAATAAATCATAATGTTCACTACTACATAGTTTATAGCGACATGATATACATATGGTAAATAAGTCATCTAGTAACTTAATAAACATCTCTAAGTAAATTGATATACGATTTTTATAACATAATATTTATTCATATATAATACATGACTAGATGATATATGCCCAATAAATAAGTCATTCAGTGACCTAATATATCTCTCTAAACAAATATATATACTATTTCTGGAATATGATGTTTACCGACTAAGTGATACACACTCAATGACTTTCTAACACATACTATAAGCTTGTTTGATTTATTCCTAGTAGCAACCTATTTACATTTTGAGACAAATCGATATACGGTTTTCTTTGATTCTCTTAATTATTAGGAGAGGGATTCCAAGGAGGAGAAAAGAATTCACAAAAGGAAGGCCTCATTGGTGGATGTAGAAGAAATGATGAATTGATAAGGAAGAAGAGACGTGAGCAAACTGCCTCTCATAGATGAATATTTTATGTATTGTTTTTCTAAAGTGACGGAATAGATAAACTCCATTAGTAAGAGGAATCGTGCCTCATTTTGTTTCCGATTTTTATTTTAAAATGGATGGAATGGGGTTTATAGCAACAAGAAACCAAAAAAAAGAGTTCTAGATGATCTCCTTCGGTGTACGCACGCACTAGAGGATTTTTGTTCCTCCTACCAATCACCACACTTGGCTTTTCTTTATCTGTAGGTAATTACTTTAATCCGATAACTTAATACTTTATCGGTGTTGGTTTGAGGGTCTGATTAATTTAAATGGGATGTGCCTTGCAGCACTTGAGTGTGGTTTTCAATTTGAGGACAGGCTCCATTGGTAGTGGACAAAGAAGCTCGCCTACATATCCACTCTTGGACCCACTATCAACACTCTTATCGATTACCTTTTACTGATCCCCTCGTTCTCCTTGCCTTGAAACCAAAGCTTATGTTTTGGTTCTATGCTATCTTTCTGTATTTGTATCAATGCCGTCCATGAAATTAACAACTTTTACTCAATTCATCCTCCATGCTCACTCTTCTTTTTGATTTAAATTTTCTCGGGCAGGTGAGATTGGCCAGCAGATCAAAACGGTACAATTATTGGAACTTGATCCTTGACCTTGACCTCTCTCACATCAAGGTGATTTTTCCCTCAACAAGGCAAGATCAAATTGCCTCAATAAAATGACATGAGATGAAATGGATTTAATATCTTCATGCATGTTCCCCCTCCATCATCTTTTATTTAAAAAAAAAAAAAGAAAAGAAAAGAAAGTGGGAGTAGGATATTATAGCACTTAGGATTATTGGAAGAAAAGATAAATGCCACAAACAAATGAAGTGGGAACTTGATCATATCCATGTTCTAGTTTGATTAAAATAAATGAATAGTGCCTACCTATGTCCTTGTAATGATAGCCAAGGCTGGAGAAGTGCTTATTGGTTGAGAACACATCTGATAGTTCTCTGTTTTTTCCCATCGTCTGCTTGTGTTCACTTAAAAAACCCTCAAAAGAGAGGAAGCTTACAAAAGCTGGGAAAAGAGGAAGGACTTTATTCTTGATAATGCTCACACATGACCACAAAGTCTTGGTTGTCCTTTCTCATGCTTGTAGCTCAAACTCATGGCAAAGCTAGTTTTAATAGAATTTAGTGTTTTTTTTTCAAAAAACTGGTTGTTTCTTTCAAGGAACTTCAACTTTTGAATATATAACACTATAAAAAACTCTGAGAAGTGTGAGGAGGATGATAGCCTCCATTGTATATCTTGTTTCCTTGGCTTTTTGTTACCCTGCCATCCTAAAAAAAAACCTTCCACTTGCTATATTCTGATGCTTTTATAAAGATACAAGAATTAAATATTTGGCAATGATATCTAGACATGCCACATGGCACATCCCTGCTCCACTTCACCTTGGGACTTGCAATTTACCAACTAATTTTTGTTGATGGCCCTTGCGTTTGATTTGACAGCCAGCTCTTAGGATAGTACACCACGTGGCATACCCCCAAGCAAGCCCATAATTTCTAGGCATTCTGTGCACTGAATACAATACAATGGCTATACTCCTGCCAAAAATCATCAAAGTTTCCTCTGATGTAAAATGCCATTTTAGCTTGCCTATACAAAATGTGGCTTTGAGCATGAGCTTTGGCTAAATTAACCTGATTAGGTAGGTTTGCTGTAATTTGATGGAAATATCTCTTATGAGCATGGCACATCTTGTTTTATCTATTTGGTTATTAAAAATCTATGCATGATTGGCATCGTTTCTATGTTTCAAACATTTGAGAAGAAGATTAAACCAGATTTAATAGATAAAATACAGGCCAAATTATGGTATTTTCATATATGTATATTCTACAGATATCAAAACTTGCATTATGTTTGTTCTAAATGGATATATATATATAATTTAGAGAATAAACATATGTAGATTTTTTTTCTAAATGTACATAGATATAAGCCGAATATTAGTTATATTCATCTGTTTTTTCTATCCAAATATGGATATAAATCAGATATTATTTGGATATACATTCGATCTTTAATATAATTCAATTATAAAAACTAATATAAATGACATAAACATAAAAGATGAGAATAGAATCTTTATTCAAATTGTGTGCAAGGAATGGATAATAAGAGTTCAAGACATAGTTATTAAACCCACATGGAGACTCGCCCAATCAAGGATGAGAACAGAATCTTTATTCAAATTGTGCGTGATGATTGGATAACAAGAGTCCAAGACATAGTTATTAAACCCACAAGAAGACTCACCCAATCAAGGATTTAAGTCACTATCCTAATTGGTTTGTATTAAAATATTACTCAACTCAACTAAGCCATAATCTCAAACTAGTTGAGTTTGGCTAATGAATCCTTTTCCTCTATTTTACTTGATTTAGGCCATATTTATTGAAAGATATTGAGATATCAAGTTTTTTTTTTTTTTTTTTAACTTTCTAGTATTTGATTTTCCATCCATCTCCACCCTTCTTCATTCTTTCTATATGTATCAAATTGCTCCTTCATAGTAATGCATCCCTTAGTCTATTTATACATGTCCAAACTATCTAAATTATCCTCTCTTTATTTATTTTTAGTTGGTCCTCATCCACTATTTTATAAATAGCTTCATTTCTTATTCTTTTTTTCTTGTATTATCACACATCCATCTCAACATTCTTATTTCAACTATACTAATTTTGTGCACATGTTAATTTCTTAACTACCTAATATTTTATACTATAAAGCATGGTATAACTAACCATATACTGATTTTAAAAATAAAAATAAATTTTATTTGAAGTAACATATATTGTATAAAATTTTAATAAATTAAATAAATTTTTAATATCAAATACCAGCTTTACCCTTTAATTGCACCATATATTAACTATATTATGAGTCATCTATTTTTCATATATAAAATATATTATGAGTCAACTATTTTTTTGATGGCTAGTAAAAATATTAGATGAAAATTTAGGAATATGCAGAAGTTTTGGTATTTTGAAATGTTCTTGAAAATTTGAAAATACCACAACAAATAAGATGTTTTTCAATTTTGTCAAGGGAAAGGATTTTATTTTAATAAAATATTTAATTATTAAAATATAAAATATTATATGGTACACCAAATATCTCTCTGTGATGCCATAACTGAGGTTTAAATAAGTAAAATAAACCATCATTACAAAATAGAATTGAATGTTAATGAAGCTTGGTTATTGAGTTTTCATCATCCAAGCAGCAGATCAAAGGTCCCATTCTAAGTATAAGACTAAAATTACTTGGAGATTTTTTACTAGATTTTACAAGACATTCGAATCTAAATTAGAAACATCTTTAAAACCCAAATCTGGATGTGGATTCACTAAAATTGATGGAAGGTATACCCAATTAGATATTAGAATTTTTATCCAAATCTAATCTAAACTGAACATGATCAAATATTATCTGTCCTATTTTCATTCCTAACTAGATTGATCAATATGCATAATGAAACTTTTTTTTTTAAAATTACTTCTAAAATATTTAGATCTTTTGGTAGTAAAAGATTTATTGATTTCATAAGCAATAAATTAGAAGCAAGCCATAGTAGAAGTTTTGTGCAAATTCTATCTTCAACATCGATCTCTGTATAATAACTTAAACAGAAAATATAAAAAACTAATAATATCAAATATGCAACTAGTCTGCCATCTGAAGGCAAATCTAATAGTCGGGGGAAAGATATGGACCTGTATTCTTAAAAAAATGAAAGGAGAATCAGGTCCTAAGTGCACAATATAGACTGTGATCTTTTTTGAGATAAAAAATCAAATAACATGGCCAACTAAATTTATGATGCTAATCGATAATAGTACAAGACAAAAGCTTCCATCTATATAGGCATATTAAAGCAAACACCCAAATACAGTGGCACATAACTACTACTAACATATCAAAAATTTCTCTAGCAAATTCTAATGGTTGGGATCTTTAAAGAAACTCAAAGCTGGAAAATATTACAAAGAAAGGTGGAAGTGTCATACGCCGACCCAAGGATCGGGCGACCACATGATTGAGGACTACACAATCTTAGAGTTTAACTCCAGAAGATATGTAAGATCTATTTTTTTATTCATACATATTCACATCAACCTAAATTTAGATAGTTATAATAAAAGCAAACTTTAAATTATTAATTTAATAAAAAATAATTCATCAATAACTAATAAGAATGACACTACAACAAAATAGGTTATCAGCGATGAAAAAAATTCATCGCTTATTAGCGACGAAATTTTCATCGCTAATAGTTAGTCGCAAATAATCACATTGTTAATAATATTTTATGACGAAAAATAATTTTCATCGCAAATAATGGATATTACCGACGAAAAATTTTCGTCGTTAAAAAAATTAATTTTTTCAAAAATTATTTACGACGAAAAATTTTAGTCATAAAAAAAATATTTATCATGAAATTTAATATCACTAATAAATAATAAATTAATAGCGATGAAAATATTTTTATCATTATTTTATTTAATTAAAAATTTTTATAAAAATAAAATTTTTAAAAATTTTTAGCGATGAAAAATTTTTGTCACCAATATGATTATTTACGATAAAAATATTTCATCGCTATTAATTTAATTAAAAATTCTAATTAAAATTAAATTTATAAAAATATTAACGCCGTAAATTTTTCATCACAAATGAAATTATTAATGATAAAAATAATTTCATCGTTATTAATTCAATTATATTTTTTTATGAAAATTAAATTTAAATAATATTAGCAATGTAAAGCTTATGTCGTAAATATAGCAATTTGTGATGTAAATTTTTATCATTAATAAAATATCAATTATTTACGATAAAAATATTTTCATCGTTATTAATTTAATATAAATTTTTAATATTTTTAAATTTATTAAAAATTTTATTTATGATCAATTTTTCATCACTAATATATTTTTTGGCAACCAATATTTCGTCAAAAATAATTCCATCACTAATAATTTACATATATTTTTTACAAAAATAAGTTATGAATATATATTTTTAATTTATATTTTTAATTTTTTTTATAAATTAAAAATAAAAAATTAACATAATAAACTAATAAATAAATTTTATTATTTTATTATATTTAATTAAAATTACAAGAGATTTGAAATAAAAATAAAAAATTATATAAAGAAACCGTCAAGTATCGGCATCTGCAGAAAGAGAATGAGCTGGGGAAGGAGAGCACTCGGAAGAGCTCAGACTAATCTGCTGCTGCCTCATCAGTTGTATCATCCGCTCCATTTCTGCCATCCGCTCCATCATCTGGATTTGGAGTAGCTGATACTCATTGACGTGTGCAGCCAACTCATCAACTTGATGCTCAGCCCACTGTCGATCCTCAGTAGCCTGCCTCTACACCTCCGTCAGTCGTGCATCACAGGCAGCATGGATGTCAGCCTTAGACGAGCATGAGGATGAGGGAGTAGTGATCCCATACCCTAGACACCTAACATAATAGGATCTCGTACCAAGTACTTGATCACAGATCTTGTCATCTGTGGGTGCGGTCGAGCCCTCAGGAGTAAGCTGGGATCTGATGCCTATCATACGGTCCTGAAAATTAAAGTTATAGTTATTTTAATTTCATACTAAAAATCAAACTATAAATGAAAAAAATAATTGAAAAAATTTACAAAGAGCTCCTGACTCCTTGTCGTCCACTCCCCTGACCGTCGCTGATGGGTCCGCTGGTAGATATCGATCCTACCAAGAAGCTCACCACTCTCAGTATCTCTCTACAATTTGAGAATAATTAATTAAAAAAAATTTAAATAGTTAAAAAATTATATACTAATAAGAAATTACTTACCATCTGTTCCATATGATGAGTGAATGACCTCGAACCCCCATAATGCGATACGATCTGTCTAATCTGATTCGCAGCATTCTGAACATATCTTCTCTGTACAGTTAGCAGTCAAATTAATAGGTAACAAACTGAATTTAAAAATAAATAATTCAATTATTAAACTCTAAAAAAAAAATTGGATGTGTAACCTGATATGTCGGATCCTTGTAAGCCGGCATATGACAGTCTAATCATCCATAGTGATGCTGTCATAGGGCCGCTGCCACGCTGCCTCCACCCCATGATCCTACATTACATGGTGCCAATGCTGATGGATGTGGTGGCGATACTTCTTCAAATGCAAAGATAAATTAATGAGCGTTCACAGCTCACCACACACGATCCTCCTCAAAATCAATAATATCAAATACACCCTGGCAATAACAAATATTAGAACAATATCGTGCTAATTAAATATTCACAGTATAATTTATTTTACCTATAACTGGGTGTAGAAAATCTCTCTCTGAGTTGGTACAACATGACGTCAATCGAAAAGCGTCACAGGGGCATAGCTACGGTATATGATGCCCAGCTCGATCTGCTACGGCTCGCACCATCTCCTAATGGGCCTAGTGTAGTCGGATGGTATCTTGATATGGAGATGCTATCCTGGGTGCTCGCATCTCTAACACTCTAAAATGAGGCTTCAATGGACCTCGCCCTCATCTCATTACCAGTGGAGACTGATCTGAAACAACAATAAATAAATCATTGATATGATAGCTATCCAAATAAAAAAAATTAAATTTTATTATATAAAAAAATAATAATATCACTCAAATCCATCTTACTCGAAACTATCTCACTGGGACCTGCCAGTGCAGGACCCTCTGATGATGGAGTTCGTGCGGCAGCAGAAATCGATGAAAGCACCTCAGCCTCCGAGGTAGATAGTGAATGCAAACGTCATCGTCTGTCTCTTAGTGCCATACCTGTAATTCTTGATATATAAATGAATATAATATTAAATAATAATAACAAAAACTATAAGTAGTTGAGCATGCAATAAATATAGAATAAATTTATGCAACAAATATAAAATGAACTATAAGCAGTTGAGCATGCAAAATAATATTCATACAAAATAATAACATAAAATCTAATCCCGAGGACTCAATAATTTTTTATTTTTTTCTAAAATAATTTTTATTTAAAAATTATAAATAATTTTTTATTTTTTAAAAATATTTTTTATCTAAAAATAATTTTTTCCTAAATAATTTTTTTCTAAATGAGCTTCGGACTCGACTTCCCACGGCCCCTACTTTCATGGTGCCGATGCCGTCACACACCCCGTGCCGCTCGGACTCGACCCCCGCGACCCCCACTCCCACGACACCGACACCAATGCCGGCACCATCACACACACCCCATGCCGTCCGAACTCGACCTCCCACGGCCCCCGCTCTCACAGTGCTGGCACTGTCACACACTCTACGCCGCCCGGATCAGATCTCGATCTAGATCCCAATCTGAATCAGGATCTTTACCCAGATTCCGACCTCGATCCAATTCAGATCATGATTTAGATTTTATTTTTATTAATCAAATAATAAAATATTTGATTAATATTTTTTTTCCCCTTCCTCTTTCTCTTTTCTTCCTCCCTCCCCGACCGACCCCCTCCTTGGCCTCGTGGCACCAACGATCGCCCATGGCCCCCTCCCTACCCTCATCTCGCCTCCGATCGCCCATGGACCCCATCCCGCCCCCATTTCACCCCCGACCGCCGGCCACCCCCTCCCTAACCTCGTCTCCGACCCCTGACACCCCCTGGCCCCGTGGTGCCACCGGCCACCCATGGCCCCCTCCCCACCCCGGTCTCACCCCCAACCATCCATGGACCCCATCCCGCCCCCGTTTCTTCCCTAGCCGCCGGCCGACCCTCCCCGGCCCCATGGTGCTGCCGGCCGACCCCCTCCCCTCCCTGCCCCCATCTCGCCCCCAACCGCCTCCCGATCCCATCTCGGCCCCGTTTCACCCCCGACTGCCCCCCGACCACCTCTCCGCCGGCGGACCCCCTTTCTAGCTTCGTGGCGCCGCCGGCCACCGTCGGCCCCCCCGCAACCCCCTCCACCCCCTGGTGGCTTGATCAACACAAAAAAAAGGGCTTTGAAGAACCTTACCTCCGACGAATGGCAACGACAATGATGGCGCGGATGACGGACGGCGGCGGCGATGGGCTCACCGATGGGAAGAGAGGGGGGAGAGCACGGAGAGGGAGAGGGAGAGGGGAGAGGGAGAGAGGAGAGGGGAGATGGGAAGAGTTCAGGGAGAGCACAGAGAGGGAGAGGGGAGAGGGAAAGAAGAGAGGAGAGAGGGGAGAGGGGAGAGGGGAGGGGGAAGTGGGTTTGACACGATGGGTCGTTGAGTTAATAGAAACTATTAGCGATGAAAATTACCATTATTAGTAATGAAATTTTTTTCATCGTCAATAATTTTTGCCAAAAAAAATTTCGTTAAAAAATTTTTTCTCCAAAAAAAATTATTTGCGATGAAAATATAATTTTCGTTGCTAATAATTTTTGTCAAAAATAAAATCTCCACTAAAATTTTTTTTCTCTAAAAATTATTAGTGACGAAACAAAAATTTTCATGGTTAATAAAATTATTAGCAATGAAAAAATTATATTCATCGTCAATAATTTCTACCAAAAAAGTATCCATAATAAAAATTAAAAAAAATTATTGAAGATGAAAAGTATTTTCATCATTAATAAGTTTATTAGCAACAAAAATTTTATTTTTATCATTAATAATTCAAAATAAAGTTTTTCACTAAAATAATTTTCTCTCTAAAAAAATTCATCAAAAAAATTATTGACGATGAAAGATTTTATCGTTAATAATCTTATTAGCAATGTAAATTTAAATTTTATTATAAATAATTTTTGTAAAAAAATATTTTTTCACTAAAAGTATCTTCTCAGGTATATTCACGAATTCTAGCAACCTTGGAATATGTTCATGCCAATCAGGATTTATGAAGATTGCAGATCTGAACAAAAGAATGAGATGAATATGAGACAACCATAATATGGATCAATTTGATTCTCCTTGATCACAAAAATAAGGCAAGTTCTCTGATATTCTACTCTAATCAAACATAATTTATAATTAAAAAAATTTAACTAATTAGATTTACTTTTTTGATGGCAATACTGCCATGAGTTGATCAAAAGATTTGAATAGATATCCGAACTCAAATTTAATCTACGAGCAGCTAAGACCCTTGAGATCCGATGCAAAAGGAGTGTAGTAGAAAGGATAATATCTACTTAAGAGTATATCAATCTCAGGATAAATCTTGAACTAGATAGTAATCATAAGAGTTTAGCTAGTTAGAAAGTATCTGTGATAAATAATCATTTTATATCAAGACCATGAATGCACTCTTGAAAAATAATACTGAAGAACCCAGCAAAGACCTTCCGTATACTTTTTGACCTATATAAATGCAAAAGGAGCATTAAACAATAAAAACAGAAATGGCAGAATGGTTATAATAAACTAAACAAATAATCTATAATTTTTATTTTTTTTAAATTTTATTTTTTTATTTTCTTTTGAAGAATATATTGATACTGTAAATTAAAATCTATAGAATATTATTCTCTCAGGCTTCTGTTTCACTAATCTATAGAAAGAAAGCAATAATTTCCTGCAAAACAAGAGGAAAGGGGGGAGCATTTAAACTTACCTTATTATACCACCATATGAATAATCTTTTTGTGGATCATGTTTTAACGTATAAAGATCCTGTATCATCTCCTTTGTATGTTCTTGGGTAGATACAAGGTCTTTGTACTTTGTAACCTCTGGTCAGTCTATAAAATCAATAACCTACATAAAATTGAGCAATGAGACAAATTTAGAGAAACTTAGAGATGAAAAGTTTTATCGCAAATAATGATCAACTAGGAGAATGATTCTTTTTCAATATCAGAAGTCATTTTTTAAAATTTTTAATTTTTTAATTATTAACGATGAAATTATTTCATCATAAATAATAAGTATTTATAATAAAAATTATTTTTTATCATAAATAGTCAATTATTTATGATATTTTTATCATTTCATCGAAAATAATCTGTAATTTTTATATTTTTTAAATTTTTTATTTTTTCATAATATTGATGATGAAAATATTTTTATTGTAAATAATTGACTATTTACGATGAAAAATAAATTTTCATCACAAACACTAAGTTATTTACGATATAATATTTTCATCATAAATAATCTATAATTTTTATATTTTTTAAATTTTTTATTTTTTGACAATATTGGTGACGAAAATATTTTTATCAAAAGTAATTGACTATTTATGATGGAAAAAAAATTTATCATAAATAATCTATAATTTTTAAATTTTTTTATTTTTTGTAAATATTAGCGATAAAAATTTTTCATCATAAATAATCGAGTATTTACGATGAAAAATACTTTTCATCATAAATACTTAGTTATTTATGATATAATATTTTTATTTTAAATAATCTATAATTTTTAAATTTTTTAAATTTTTTATTTTTTTTAAAATATTAGCGATAAAAATTTTTCATCATAAATAATTGAGTATTTATAATAAAAAATATTTTTCATCATAAATACTCAGTTATTTATGATGTAATATTTTCATCATAAATAATCTATAATTTTTAAGTTTTTAAAATTTTTTATTTTTTTATATATTAGCGATAAAAATTTTTCATCATAAATAATTGAGTATTTATAATGAAAAAAATTTGTCATCATAAATACTATATTATTTATGATGTAATATTTTTGTTATAAATAATCTATAATTTTTAAATTTTTAAATTTTTTTATTTTTTTTAAATATTAGTGATGAAAATTTTTCATCATAAATAATTTACTATTTATGATGAAAAAAGCTTTTCATCATAAATATTCTTATTTATGATGTAATATTTTCATCATAAATAATTTATAATTTTTTTATTTTTTAATTTTTTTTTAAAATATTAGTGATAAAATTTTTTATCATAAATAATTGAGTACTTATGATAAAAAATACTTTTCATCATAAATACTTAGTTATTTATGACATAATATATTCATCATAAATAATCTATAATTTTTAATTTTTTTAAATTTTTAATTTTTTTCATATATTAGCGATAAAAATTTTTCATCGTAAATAATTGAGTATTTATAATGGAAAAATTTTTTTGTCTCAAATACTATATTATTTATGATGTAATATTTTTATTACAAATAATATATAATTTTTAATTTTTTTTAATTTTTTTTATTTTTTAAAATATTAATGATAAAATTTTTTATCATAAATAATTGACTATTTATAATGAAAAAAGCTTTTTATCATAAATACTCAATTATTTATGATGTAATATTTTTATTATAAATAATCTATAATTTTTAAATTTTTTAAATTTTTTATTTTTTTATATATTAGTGATAAAAATTTTTCATCATAAATAATTAAGTATTTATAATAGAAAAAGTTTTTTATCTTAAATACTCAGTTATTTATGAATTAATATTTTTATCATAAATAATCTATAATTTTTAAATTTTTAAAATTTTTATTTTTTTAAAATATTAGTGATAAAATATTTTCATTGGGAATAATATTATTTTTGATGAAAAAATATTTTCTATCATAAATACTTAAATTATTTATGATAAAAATATTTTTATCATGAATATTTAAAAATTTAAAATTAAAATAAATAGTTTATTATTTATGATAAAAATAATCATCATAAATAATAAGTATTTACAATAAAATTATTTTTCTATCACTAATATAAAATTATTTATGATAAAAAATTATTTTTATCATAAATATTTTATTATATACAATGAATTTAATTTTTTATCATAAATACTCTTATTATCGATGAAAATACTTTCATCACAAATAGTTTTATCGCAAAAATTCTCTTTTCTTATGGCGTGACTAATGTAAAATCTAAATTATTTATTCAAAAATAAAACTAAACAAATATCCTTTAAGATCCTATGCTCTTCACTACTTAGTCTTAAGCCCCATATGCTTTTCTAGTTCTTCAAAAAAAAAAATGAGCTTTATAGGCTCAGTAAATTACTAATATCTCTAAAGAATCAACACAAATTAATTTTTTTTTTCAAATATAGTAATTTAACAAAAATAAGATTCATATAATAATATGAATTACTTTTTCAAAACCTGCCATGTATGATAATAGCACACAAAATTCTCTCTCAGTCTTTGGTAACTACGATCATAATCAACCCCATGATAAGATCCAAAAGTGACTAGCTTCGATACAAACATGTAATCTATTAGTGTGTACTAGTGATTAGCCCCACTAGTTAGACTCAGAAGAGAACTAACTCTAATTCACATGGCCATGATTAATCCCATGTGTGGGTAAAAAGATTAGTCCTGAATACAAACATACAATGCATCAGCATGTGCCAACGATTAGTCCTGATTGGCTTAGCCTAGAAGAACTAACTCTACTAGCGATTAGCTCTAACTGGCTAGATCCAAAAGAAATTAGTTTCTCATTATATGGCTAATGATCAGTTATGTTGGCTAGATCTAGATCGTAGTCTAATTAAATTTTTTTAATAATTTTTATAATAATCAATATACTTATTTTCATAATACTTTCAATATATTTTCATATTTTACTTCAAAAAATAATAAAATTATTGCGGCCAATCTCCTGTCGCCTGTCACTGGTGAAGAGCACTTGCAAAACAAAGTCCTCTTGGATCGAAATTGTATCTGATGGGGATCCTCTAATACTTAAGTCAGCGAGAAGTTAGTGAACAGCAGATAATGAGTAATCAAAATGATAGGGTATTAGCCTAAAATTATCTTATCCGTGCTGTTCATTTATATCCTTTTTATAGATGATTCTGATGTATCCGTCGAGCACGTAGTCTCACTTTTTATGACGCTAAATTATCAGACCATAATCATAGAGTTAATGGATTGTTTATGCCCACTAATGATCATGATACGTAATCGATAACTATTTATAATGGTTAGGTATGTTGAGAAGATAGATCGATTATATATCGGTAATAGTGATAAGTCGGTAGTCCTGAAGATCTGAATGAGCATCGATCGGTAACTCTGATATGTCGATGATCTTCGATCGGAGGTTAATCAAGTTATCCATTGTTGGTTGATAATAGCCGACTGTCGGTCTATAAACTGATTATTAGTTGAAGTAATGTATTCATTAGGCTGATGTAGAGTCGAAGTCAGAGGTCGGTTGAATGGTCCCAACAAAAATAATTTTCAATCAAAAATTCATGCAAGCATAATATCATGCAACATAGAGGAATCATTATATTTAAAAATTTTACAATCATGTCAGGGTAATATTATGCTTGATCCATAATTTTGAATTTTATTTTATGCATAAGATACATACTTTTTTGAACTTTCAATTTTCTAAATATTATAATTTTGTTACAATTTCTAAATTAAAAATATAAAAATATATTAAATAAAATTAGAGATAAATGGAACTTACTATCAGCTGGATCTAAAAGTCATGGCCTTCGACTTAGAACATAATCTTTAGATCCGTGCTCCTCTTGATCTAAAATAAAACCTTACATCAGATCTAATTCATTAATCAAAGAAAATTTATGCTAAGTAAGCTCAGTTTGGGTTAATTAATAGAGACAATAAGGGAAGAGAGACTCGATGTGTATTCAATCAAGATCGATCTATTTGGTCTAACTCGACCAACATGGAAAGGATAGAGATGCTTGTTTTAGACTAATTAGATTTTTTTTGAGGGGGGCTAGATCTACTTGATTTTAGGTCCAATCAAGAGCCTAGCTTATTCAAGGTCAACCAATAGGGGTCTCAGTCTAAGCTTGTTTGGATTATGGACCTAACCTAAGAAGGTGAGACCACCTCAAGAAATAGGTTTCTCTCTTCATTTTTTTTCTTTTCCTTTCCCTCTATTTTTTTCTCTTTGCCTCTCCCTCTTTATTATTTTTTTTCTCCCTTTCCTTTCTCTCTTCTTTCTTCTTTTCTTTCTTCCTCTCTTCTCTTGTGGCAAAAACAAGGGTCCGGTGGCATTTAGGAAGGGTGGAGAGAAGGGGAAGTGGAATGGGATCCAATGGGTTTGCAATCAAAGTGGTCGGCAGTGGTGGCGTGACCAACTATGCCAATTTTCGATGGTAAAGGAGGCCAATCAACATCAGATTAAGGGTAAAAATAGAGCATATGAGAAAAAAGGGAGGTTTTGGTGGTGTGGTACTCGGCTATGGTGGCTCGAAAGTTGCCAAAGGTAAGGAAGAAGAAAGAAGGAGGTGGTGGAAGCTTCAATGGTGGATGCAACTGAGGGAGGTGGGGTTTAAGAAGAAAGGAGATGGGAATGAATAATCTCAATTCAATGTTGGGTAAAATCGGCCTTCACCAATGTAACTACCCTAAATAGCCTTCAATCATTCCTTACAGGCCCATGATGCCTATTCAACCATTTGTGTGGCCTTATCCTTTCCCATGGCAAGAGATCAGGTAGCGTATTAGGTTCTCCTATTTTGATCCAAATTTCTTTTGAAATTTTATGAAGTTGGCAAGCCTTTGCGACTTTAACCTAAATCAGGTTCAATTGGATCGCTTCTCACATTCTTCCCTCTTTAAAAAAATTTATCTTCGAAATTTGAGACATCTAGATCTTTCGAAGTTAAAGGTAATTAGCCCAAAACTATTATGTATTACTTTGCTCATTATCCACAATTCTATCAAATCACTCAAATGTCTAAAAGTATTTCTATATTAATGCATAGACTTTTTCCAAGAATGTTTCACAATGTGACATCTATGTACCAACTTTATAATTTTATCTCTTAAGTTACATTATCCAAGATCCCAACTCTCCCTAATCAAAATCAATGCAACTTCATTTGGATCAACTATCAAAGAAACTTTCTATTGCATTTAAGATTAAGGTATAAGCTAGCAAGATTAGCACTAAATTAGTGACTAAGATTTTGAGATTGAAATCATCATCTAGATATAAATGTAGGTTCATTCAAGATTGGGTTAGAATCAGTTGGATGCTAAATCCTCATGGCAAGATAGATCAAGATTAATTGTATTTGGAACAGAGCTTGACATGGATTCAATATAAACATGATGATGAAGTTTTGATCCCATAAAATATAATGACAAACCTTAATTAGAGTCAGATTATTAGATGGCTATGAAGGTAATGATGGAAATGAATATATAGTGATGGGCTTTAGATAGCAAAGGTCTATATAGAGTGTGAAAATGATCAGTATTGAATCATAAAAGCAAGTCCGAAAAAAATGAGGTGCCAATATCATGGTTTCTACATTGGAGTTGAGATCATAAGAATGAACCAAATAACAAATGATTTATTCAAACACTTAACAAATTAGACCAAGTTTAATCAACAATCAATGAACCCTAGCCTAATAATCAATAATATTTAGTAGTAATCACCTTCTACTTATTAATAAAAATCTTTTTATTTGAAAAAAATAAGTCTTCTATTATAACACATTTCAAATCACAATCAATATCTTTGGTCAGTTTTAAATGACTCAATCCACCACACTTCGGCTATGCCACTCTGATCAATATTTTCCAAAGTTTCTTAACAATCCTAGATTAAAATTCTACAAAATTCAAGTAAAGATTTTATTTCTAAGTATAATGGATTATAATTATCCCTCGAGATAATTGCCACATTTGTAAGATTGTATGATTAAGATATTAAGTTTTAAATTTGATTTAAGTTAAGCCAACTTTGGATAATCTTGATAATTCAATTAGACAATTCAAAATCAATCTCTCTCTTTTGAGAAAATAAACTTCTAACTTATCTATTATGATCTTGTAATTTGCTAGAGCATTGTAACTAGAGAGACTAATCAATTTTAGAAGATCCACTTAAAACATCAAAAAAAAAAAATTCTAATAACTATTCATAAAATGCTCTTCCATTACTTAGTCAAATCTTGCCATGATCATAGAAGTCTTCCTTACTTGCAATATCCTTGAGTAATTATTTCATTACCTTCTTTCTATTCTCTTATCAACAAAACAGCTATAGTCTTCTAATTCCTCTAGTTCTTATAAATTGCATCCATAAATTACTACATGATTTTTTTTTATATTGGTAATCCAAGATAACTTTCAATAAATTCAAGATTGCTATCACATTCTATAATCATATCAAGGTTAAATTCTCAAAATAAATCCAATGCTAAGACAATATAATACAACTCATGTATATTACTCAAAATATACATCTATATATTAATTATTTAGTCATGATTACATTCTTCCTAAAACCAGGCTTGGTGCATTTAACCAAAATTTTAACAATAAAAATCTTGTATACTTATCCAAAGCAAGGTTCTAAGGGACTCAATTTATATCGACAAAATAAAATTAGATATTATAAAATAATTTGTTGAATTTTTAGTACCAATAATTATTTTCTGATATTTAATCAAAATCCTAATTCTACCATACTCTTACTAACTTAAGTTCTTATGATTTTGAATCTAAGCACTGATATCATTTAATATATCACACCCTGACCCGAGGATCGAGCTAGCCATATGACAAATGGCTGCACGATCTTAGGGTTTAACCCTATAGGATATGCAAGGCCTACTCCTTTATTCATACATGTACACATCAATCCAAATTCAAATGGTGGTAATAAAAGCAAACTTTCAAATTATTAATTCAATAAAAAAATAGTTCACCAATGACTAATAAGGATGATTAACATAAAATCTAAATCATTTATTTACAAATAAAACTAAATAAATATCTTTTAAGATCCTATGCTTCTTACTGCTCGATCCAAAGTCCCATATGCTCTTCTGGATTTGAAAAAAAAAAAAGAAGAAATGAGCTTTACAAGCTTAATAAATTACCAATATCCCCAAGAGATCAAGCATAAATTAAATTCTTTTGTAAATATGATAATTTAACAAAAATAAGATCCATGTAACAGTATGAATTACTTTTTCAAAACCTGCCATGCATGATAATAAAACATAAAATCCTTTTTTAGTTTTCAATGACTATGGCTACGATCAACCCGATAATAAGTCCCAGAAGAGATTAATCCTTAAATATAAATATGTGATCTATCAGTGTGTATCAGTGATCAGCCCATTTGGCTAGACTCAGAAGAAAACTAGCTTTAATTCATACGACCATGATTAACCCTGTGATAGAATAAAGAGATTAGTCCCGAAAGCAAACACATGACGTATCAATATGTGCCAATGACTAGCCTCGACTGGTTAAGCTTAGAAGACTAATGTTCTATTTGGCTAAGCTTTTAAAGAATCAGAAAGTACTTTTTGACCCTTCAAAAATACTTTTAGATGGCATAGTAATGTTTGATAAAAAAATCAAAAAGTTGAAAAGAACTACTTGAAAAAAGCTCTATTTCATCAAAAGTACTTTTTGGCTAATATCGAAAAATTATTTTGATTTAAATAAAAATTTTTAATGACTAAAATGCTCACTAACAAATCTCATTATTACATCTTATATCATATCGTAGTATATTATTATATATAAACATAATATTATATAATTAATATTATAATATATTATAAATATGTAATATAATCTATTATTATATTATAAAAATATAATTTGATATAATAATATTTAATAATAATATAATATTATTATATTCTAATATAATATAATATAATATTATGTCACATTATATGATAATAATATTTTAATATATAATAAGATATAATATTATATTTTATTATTCTTCACTATATAATATCTTTTATTATCATTTTATCATATCAGAAGTATTTTTTTTATTTTAGTTACCAAATATATGTTAAAGTTTCAAAGTACTTTATAAATATGGTCATCAAATAGAAAAAAAATTTTTATAAAAATTTTATTTCTAAAAGATCTACTTTTCAAAAGCTCTCCTTCCAAAAATTTAAAAAGCTCTACTACCAACATCAATTCCAAATAAGGCCTAATTTTGCCAGTGATCAATCCCAACTGGCTAGATCTAGGAGAAACTAGTTTCTAGTCTTGTGACCAATGATCAGTCCTATTGGTTAGATCCATATCATAGTCTAACTAAATTTTTTTTTTCATAATTTTCATAATAATCAATATATTTATTTTTATAATATTTTTAATATATTTTTATATTTTATTTTTAGAAATAATAAAATAATTTTCAGTCAAAAGTTCATGCAAGCATAATACCATGCAACATAGAGGAATCATCTTATTTAAAAACTATGCTTGATCCATAATTTTGAATTTTATTTTATGCATAAGATATGTACTTTTCCAAACTTTCAATTTTCTAAAGACTATAATTTTTGTATAATTTTTAAATTAAAAATATAAGAAATAAATTAAATAAAATCTCAGAGATAAATGAAACTTATTATCAATCAAATCCAAAAGTCATGGCCTTTGACTTGCAACTTGATCCTTGGATTCGTGCTCCTCTCGATCTAAAATAAAATCCTGAATCAGATTTAATCCATTTATCAAAGAAAAATTAGGCTAACTAAGCTCAGTCTAGGTTAATTAACAGAGATAATAAGGACAAAGAGACTTGATTTGGATTCAATCAAGATGGATCTATTTGGTCTGACTTGACCATATATGGGAAGGAGAGAGATGCTCAATCTAGGCCAATTGAATTTTTTTTAAGCTAAATCCACTTGATTTAGGTCCAATCAAGAGCTTGGCCTATTTAGACTGAGTCAACTAATAGGGATCTTGATCTGAGCTTATTCAAATTATGGATCCAATCTAAGAAGGTGAGATCACACCAGTAAATGGATTTTTCTTTTCCTTTTTTTTTTTCTTTTTTTCTTTCTCTCTATTTTTTTCTCTTCTTCTCTCCCTCTTTAACATTTTTTTTCCTTTTCTCTTTCTCTTTTCCTTTCTCTCTCTCTCTTCCTCTCTTTTTTCTTCTTTTGTTTATTCCTCTCATCTCTTTTGGCAAAAATAGGGGTCCAGTGGCATTTAGGAAGGGTGGAGAGAAGGAGAAGGGGAATGGGGTCCAATGGGTGTGTAGCCAGAGTGGCCGATAATGGTGGCATAGCCGGCTATGCCAATTCATGGTGGTAATGGAGGCCAATCAACCTCGGATCAAGGGTACATGAACATATGGAGAAAAAAAAAAAGGAGATTTTAAGTGGTGCAGTGCTCGACTACGGTAGCTTAACAGTTGTCGGAGGTGAGGAAGAAGGAAGAGTGAGATGGTAAAGGCTTTAGTGGTGCATTCAACTGAGGAAGGTGGGGCTTAAGAAGAAAGAGAATAGAAATTCAATGGTAGATAAGATCAACCTTCACTGGCATAACCATCCCAAATGGTCTTTCGACCTTTCCTCACTATTCCACAATGCCCATCTGGCCATTATTCGCATGGCCTTATCCCCTCCCATGACAAGGGAACCAGCAGGAGATTAGGTTCCCTATTCCTATTCTCACAGGAAGTGTTTCAAATTGTTACTACGGTGGTTCCTAGAATGCATGACTCTTACAGCTTAACAATAGGGACTTGTTTGGTTGATAGGAAAAAGGGAAAAATGTGGTCAATGAGAAAACAAAAAAAACATAAAAAATATCCTAATATTTGGTTGGAGTTTCCAAAGAAAAGATATGAAAAGTAGCTATTCTATTAGAATAAGTTTCCCACATTTCATCGAAAGGAAAATTCTATATGGAACATGAAAAAGCCACTTTTTGGTGGGATGAGAATTATGGTAATTTTTTCCAAAGGTACTATTAAGCCATGATAATCTTCTTAATAGTTATTTTTAATAGTTAATCTTAAGTTATTTAAAATATATTATTAAAAAGTACCACCATATAAAAAGTTATGGTAATTAAATTAAAAAATATACTAATAACTATTTAAAATTATCACGATCTAAAGTAGTTGTCTAACTATTGGCCAAAAAATCAATACAATAAATATTTTTAATAACTATTTTTAAATATTAAAAATTATTTTTAAATATTTATATTTTAAAAATATTATAATATAGATATTAAAAATTTATTATTAATTATCATAGATTTAATAGCTAAAGATATTTAAAAATAGCTATTAAAAATATATTTTGATCTTTTTGGTGTTGAATCTTCAAAACTTTCAGATTATGATATTCCAAGTATCTGATTCTAAAAATTATGCATGTAATATTTTTTTCCTTGTAATTTTTTTATTAAAAACATAATATATATTTTACACTATATTTTTTGAAAAATATATGCTCAACCAAACATTAGTTGTTTTGAAAAATATGTTCCAATGTCCTTTTTTCATAGTCAACCAAACATGCAAAAATCACTTTCCTCAATATCATATATCCTAAAATTTATTATACCAATGACCATATCGAGTGCATTATACTTGTACTAAATGAGTATGGAATCTCGTATTATACCAATACTAGGTATGCCTCACTGTCTCGTATCATACCATATATAAATACTATAATAGGATGATAATGGTATAGGGTCTGATTTCAAGATGATGAACATTGATATATCCAAATATCAACTTCTCAAAAAAATATTTCAGTAAGGCAAAATTCTTCCTACAAATCAAATGAGTCCTAGATTGTCAGCAGTCTCCTTATGTCACTCACAAAAAAAAAAAACTAGTAGGAGCATTTTACTTCTTTAGCAGAAAGGAATTATTCTGAATTGCCAAATAAAATAAAACCATAACTTTAGAAGGCAACGAGGGAGAAGTAGCAAAAGGTGATCATGCTTCTCTGAAAATGAGGAATCTGTGAACACTACGAACTAGGAAACTTTGATTCTAACTCAATATCAACACTTATTTAACCAATTGATTTAAAGGTGTTACACTTTCTAGTAGTCCAGCAAGAGCAAAAACATCCAGGTGAAAGCTTATAGTTCCTTGAAACCAATTGTCCCAGTCCCAAACTAGGCAATCGTCAATCTCTATCAAAGAAAAAATTATAGGGAGCAAGGAGGTTTAGGTCTGATGTACAATGGAGTGCACCTATCCAAAGAAAAAATAGTACAGAGAGGAGGGCCTTCTATTATGCCAAAAGTTAGAAGTATTAGACCAAAGACATATCTAAAAAAACCCTACTTTCTTCTTCTTTAGTAGTTTAAGGTGTTGGGTTTCGGCTGCGCAACAAAATATAGTTTTCAAAATTTTTAACATGCTTTTAATTTTTAAAACAAGCCAACCGAAACACAAACCCTATGATAACCTTGCAGATTTCAATCAAACAAAACAAGTATCATATAAGGCAGAAATTATGCCTTCCTGAAGATGACAATCTGGTTTAAAGATGGTCTCTAGAAAACACCCACGTCCTCCAATGATAATCCATATAGGATTAATCACGGTCCTTTTCAACCTGATGTAGTGCTGAAGATAGCTTCACAAGTATCCTGCTAATTTTCCTTCTAAAGGATAATTCGCATCACTACCTGATTGGCTTCAAAACTCCACTAGATCCACACCAACAATCTTTTCTCAAAAGACTTCAATACTCAGATTTGATTCAGATATCTAACTCTTATATAATCTGAACACTAGAATTAGCAAACACTTTGCCTTTCCTTCCTCTCTTATTTTTTCTCTTTCTATTTTCCACTCAATTTTTCTTGCCTTTTTTTTTTTTTCTTTCTTTTCTCTCTTCAGTCTCATGCCTAACTCTTCCCAATTTTGGCATACTTGAAACCAGATGTAGCACCCCTTTTTTATAACAAACCAAGGGGCATGTGGAACATCTCTCGGCACTACAAATACTCACGCGGGACCAACTCCTTGGTTCCAACGTGAATTAAAACCACCACATGAATTAATGTGGTGTGGAAAAGCCTTCAAGCAAAAGGTCTCTTCCTCTTCTATGCACACAATCCAAGGTGCTATCAGATAGTGCATGAAAATAAATGGTGTGGGAAGATAAGGCAAGGAGAAGTTAAGAGGAGTAGCCTAGAAGGACTCTTCCTTTTGGACACCATAAGTAAATGAGCATGAATTAATTTTTGGTGTGTGGAGGCATGGAAGAAGTTGGTTTAACATGGAACTCTTCCATGTGATAAGGTTTAGCCATCTAGATGTCTATAGGTTTGAACCTAATCTAATTAGGTCAAGGCATCAAGGTTAGAGTTAGCTCAAATAATTTTAGACTAAACCTGATTAGGAACTTGGGTTAATTTATGTGCTAACATGTCAATTAAACCCATAAAATTTTTAATAAATCTAATTACATTAAAACTATGATCAAATTCCTAAGTGTGTGACCCATTGGGTTCCATATTTAGCTAGCAGTGGACTTAGGCTCATGATTTAGCTAACTCAATTAGAATAAGTTAGCCCAAATGCATCAATTAATCAAAAATTTTTCAAATTAATTGTTAAATTAAACTCTTTAATTCTTACGAGTCTATAAGTCAAGATTGATGTCTAGCAACATGTCATGGCTATTTGAAAGATATAGAATTTGATAGAAATATCAAAAATATCTTTTAATGGTAAGTTACCGTGCAATCCAATCCTTCGATCATACAATATCTCCGATAAATTATGTGCATAGAATCATGTCAAGCTCAAAAATTTATCTATATATATCTTGATCAGAAGACGATGACTCAGTTAATAATATATTAGAAACTCTTTTTAATTATCATCTTGCTTTAGCTAAAGACATTTTGAATCATCAATCTGTGAGATCATATAGGATGTTCTCTCCTCTTATAAGGAGTGATCGATTCTTTATTGACTAGTCACAACCTTTATGTATACTTCACTACGTCCAGAATATCCCACACAAGCATCAAAGAGTTAAATTAGGGAATAAACCAAAATATAGATTCATATACACAAGGTACTATGGCGATCTCAGGTGTAAGGATCACTTACACTACTCCCAATAGAGAACAACCATTTGACATGCATATAAGGCTTCATCAGATGTTCTCTCGTTAGGTTAATTCAGTGAACTCATTCTCCAATGAGCACCCACATCTTCGTATTAGTGTCATCATACAAGTGATTGTGAGATCAACTATCCTCTCTATCGAGCATACATAAGATATGATAGTCTTACCAGTATCATTGATCTCCAACTCAATAATTTTACGACTGAAAATATTTTAGATTAAGACTATCAAGAATTTAGGTCTCACTAGTATGATCTCATCATGATCCTAAAATCATTATCTTAATCTATGATATTCATTGTAATCTTAAATAAGTATTAAGATGTAGCATATAATGAAATAAAATACTTAATTTTATTAATAATTAATATCAAATACATGAGTTAAGAAGATAGAATATAGAAAATACTTTATCGCATCACACATATAATTGACTTGTAGGGTATTATTCTTTTCAATCTCTCATTTGCACTAAACACTATAAGAAAATAAGTTATTAGCTACGAAAAATTTTCATCGCTAATAAGCCAAATTCATCGCTAATAATAATTAGGGATGAAAATTTTATCACTAAAATTTTATCATAAAAAATATCATCACTAATAATATTTTATAACGAAAATCTTTTTTCATCGCCAATAAAAGTAATTTATGATGAAATATTTTTATCATAAAAAATTAAAAATAAAAAAACTTATTCATAAAAAAAATAATTTATGATGAAAATTATTCATCACTATTATTTCAAACTTTTTAGCGATTAAAATTTTTCATCGCCAAAAATTTTATTTAATTAAAAAATAAAAATTAAAAAACTTTAGCGACTAATATTTACATCATAAATAAATATTTTTTTGATGAAATTTTACATCGCTAATAATTATTTACAATGAAATATTTTTCATAGCTATTAATTATATATTTTTTTGAAAAATTAAATCATTTTTATAATTTTTTTTGTGATGAATATTTTGTCGATAATAATTCCATTGCTAATTATTTTTTTCTTAAATTTGGATATATTTTTTTAAGTTATATGTATAATATTTTTTATAAATTAAAAAATCTGAATAAGAAACTTGTATAATAAAATGATAAATAAATTTTATTATTTATTATATCAAATTAAAATTATAAAAATTTAAAAAAATATATATCAAAGAGCCATCACATATTGGCATGTGGAGAATGAGGTGGGGATGAAGAATGCTCGATAGAGCTCGGACTGACCTGCTGCTGGCTCAATATCTGGATCATCTGCTCTATGTGCACTATTCACTCCATCATTTGGATCTAGAGCTGCTGATACTGATCGATGCATACAGCCAGCTCCTGAGCTCGCTGCTCAACTTGCTGTCGATCCTCAACAGCCTGCCTCTGCACCTCCATCAACCGAGCCTGACATGTAGAATGAATCTCTGCCCTAGATGATCATGAAGATAAAGGAGCAGTGATCCTATATCCTAGACTCCTAACATAATAGAATCTTGTACCGAGCACCCGATCATAGATCTCATCATCTGTGGGTGCGGTCGAGCCCTCAGTAGGTTGGGATCTCATGTCGGTCATACGATCCTGAAAATAAAAATTAGAGTTATTTTAATTTTTTAATAAAGATCAAATTATAAATAAAAAATTAATTAAAAAAACATACAAAGAGCTCCTGGCTCCCTGTCATCCACTCCTCCGACCGTTGCTGGTGGGTCCACTGGTAGATATCGATCCTACCAGAAAGCTCGCCACTCTCAGCATCTCTCTGCAATTTGAGAATTATTTTAAAAATTTTTAAATAATTAGATAAATATATCATAATTAGAAATTTAAAAAATATGTACCATGTGCTCCATGAGGCGAACAAATGATCTCGAACCTTCACAATGCAGCACGGTCTGTCTCGCTTGATTTGCCGCATTCTGGGTACATCGTCTCTATAAAATTAACAGTAAAATTAGTAGATAATAAATATAATTTAAGAATAAATGATTAAGTCATTAAAATCTAAAAAAAAATTTAGATATGTAACCTGATATGTCGGATCCTCGTAATGCTGGCATATGGGTAGTCCAATCATCGATGGTGATGCTGTCGTAGGGTTGCAGCCGCACTGCCTCCTGCCTATGAGCCTGCACCACCCAGTACCAATGCTGATGCATGTAATGGCGATAATCCTTGAAGTACAAGGATAGATGGATATCGATCGCTTACCTCACACGATCATCCTCAAAATTGATGATGTCAAATACACCCTGCCAATAACAAACATTAGAAGAATACTATGCAAATTAAATATTCATAATATAATTTATTTTACCTGTAAGTGGATGTAAAAAATTTGTCTCTGAGCTGGGACAACATGATGCTAATCGAAGAGCATCATCGAGGCATAGCTACAGCATATGATGCCCAGCTCAATCTGCCATGGCTCACACCATCCCCTAATGGGTCTGGTGTAGCTGGTCAGTATCTCTATCTGGAGATGCTGTCCCGGGTGCTCACATCTCCAATACTCTAAAATGAGGTTCTTCGATGGACCTTACCCTCGTCTGACCACCAATGTAGACTGACTTGAAACAACAATAAATAAATTATTAGTATGATCCAAATAAAAGAATCAAATTTGATTACATATAAAGTGTAGTGATTAATACCACTGGGACCAGCCTTACTGAGACCCGTCTCATTGGGACCCGGCTCACTCATAGTCGACTCATTAGGACTTGCCAATGCAGGACTCTCTGACCCTAGAGCTGGTGAGGCAATGTAGATCGGTGAAGGTGTCTCAACCTCTGAGCTGTCTACAGGTAACTGTGAACGCGACTGTCGTCGTCTATCTCCTAGTGCTATATCTGCAAGAATTGAGATGTAAATAAATATAATATTATATAATAATAATAAAAATTAAATAACATTCTAATGAATACAATTATATCGCATACCATTATTGCAACACAAAATTGAATGAAGAATAAAAATCTACTCATCAATATTCGTATCTTTCTCGATGTATAGATCCTCGTCTGAATCATAGTAATCGATGTATATATTGTCTTCTATCTCATCGTCATTTATAAACTGATCGTCTCCCTCCGACTCATCCAGATTAGATACAAAATCAGCTTCAACTTCATTGGACGGAAGATCAGCCCTATTCAAAGGTGCCATTACAAGTTCTTCATCAACCAAAAACTCAACTGATGTTTGTTATTCTTGCAAAAAAGCTTCCTCTTCATGTAAATTCAAAATTTCATCTATCTTTAATCGAGTTGGTTTCTCATATATGCCTCTAGGTGTTATTTTTTGTACGACATATCAATTACCTCGATACTTTAAGTCTTTCAAATATATTACTTGTTTCGCTTGAGTTGCTAATATGTACGGCTCATTTTGGTACCCTGTTCATGCAAGATTTACACTGATAAATTATGAATCGATATGAATCTTGATCTTTTTATTACTAATATCCCACCATTCACACTGAAATAAAAATATAAAATTACTGGAACCATACTTCAGTTCTATGATATCTACCAGTACACCATAATAATCAATCTCTTCTTCTCCTTTATATCCTGTTGTAGCAATTCCACTATTCTGGATCCATCGTTGTATCTCAAGCTCCCTTGTGTGAAATCTCATTCTTCCAATGATACAGGATGTGTAGTGATTAACTCTTCGATTGGGACTACAAGCTAAATCGTGCAACTCATCGGTTGCACTCACTTCTTTATTGAAATACTTATGTTTCATCTGCATCATAAAATAAAAAATTATATTGATTAAAATAATATTATTTATAAATAAATAAATAACATATCACTAATGCAACTTACAAGATCACCCAACCATTTTACAAATTTTCTCCTATGTCGATAATCTGTATCAGTATTATTTTCTCTACATAGTATACTCTTGTGCTCACTGCAAGAAGTTATAATTTTTAATTTTACACCGATATGAAAAAAATTTTTGATCATTAAATAGTATCGTAAGATGATACTTAATAAAATCTTCAATTTCTTCATAATTATTTAGAATGTAAAAGTGTGCCTTGGATAGCTCGTTCACATCCATAAATTCAAATTTTCTTGCACCAATAGGTCGAACTGTTTGTTTAAATATAGATAACGTCGGCTCATTATCCCCCCATTCATGGTCTGCATTACGATCTGCACGATTGAATCTTATTTCGATATCATCAAGATACATTGAGCAGAATATGACAGACTTAGTAGCTACATATGCTTCTGCTATAAAGCCTTCAGGCCTTGCTTTATTGTGCATATATTTTTTTAAGGTGCACAAGAATCTACAAACAAAAATAAATTTTAATTTTAAAAATATATTTTCATCTTATAACTGATATAACAAAATACGTATAACTTCTTTACCTTTCAATAGGATACATCCATCGATAATGTACTGGTCCAGCTAAAAGAGCTTCTTTTGGAAGATGGACAGCCAGATGCACCATAACATCAAAAAATAATGATAAAATTTTTTTTTCTAATTTATAAAGAATGAGTACAATATCCTTCTCTGATCTCTCAAGTAAGTTAATCTTTAATTTTTGACAATATAGTTCTCGAAAGAACACTCCCAACTCAATCAATGTGGTTTAAACATCACCATCCAAATAGCCACGCATAACCATAGGAAGCAAACGTTACATCATCATATGGGAGTCATAACTTTTCATGCCAAAGATATTGCCGTCATTGTTCCCAACACACCGTGATACGTTTGAAGCATATGCATAAAAAAATTTTATAATTTTGAACTATCCACAAAAATTCTTCTTTTTCTCTTCAAATAGTGAATAACATGTGGATGGCATAAAAAATCTCTTACCTCGACAAACAAAATATAACTCTGGTCGGATTCCTATTTTCTGCATATCAAGACAAGCTTTTGTACCATCTTTTATTTTTTTTGAAATATTCAAGATAGTACCAATGATATTATCACAAATATTCTTTTCAATGTGTATTACATCTAGATTATAATAAAGTAGTAGCTGCTTCCAATACGGTAATTCGAAAAAGATGCTTCGCTTCGTCCAATTCAGTTCAGCTTCAATATGCTTCCACTTGCGAGTACCCGATATTTTTCCAAATCGGATATTTTCAATGACTTCAAGTTATTCTAAAATTTTTGATCCACTTAACTCCTTGGGTGGCAGAAGTCGATCGGACTTACCATCAAAGAATTGATTATAATGGGTTCTTCAAGAATGATTAGCAGGAAGAAAATGCCGATGACCCATGAAACATATTTTCCATTTGTGCTTTAAATGTAAGGAGGATACATCCCTATTGCATATTGGACATGTCAGATATCCTTTGGTGCTCCATCCAGATAAATTTTCATATATCAAAAAATCATTTATAGTCCATAATATCGAAGCATGCAACTTAAAATTACTTCGACTCACAGAATCATATGTCTGAACCCCATTTTTCTATAACTCCTTCAGATCATCAATCAAAGGTCGTAGATATACATCAATTTCATTACCTGATACTTTCGGACCCAAAATCAATAGTGACATAAAAATAAATAGTTCTTTCATGCACTTTCAAGGTGACACATTGTATACAACTAGCATCACATGCCACATGCTGTAAGAGGTACTCATATTGTCAAAGGAATTAAATCCATCTGTCGCTAGACCAAGCCTGATATTGCGTGGGTCACTCGCAAAGTGTGGATACTTTGCATCGAAGTCTTTCCACACTAAAGAGTCGGTCGGATGGCTAAGTATGTCCTCCTCCGAAATCTACTGCTCATAATGCCATCTCATTTCTTCAGCTATCTTTGTAGACATATACAATCTTTAAAGTCTTGAAATCAATAAAAAATATCTCAAAATCTTTTGAGGTATTTTCTTTTCTTTCTTATTATCAATTTTGTATCTAGGCTCACCGCAATTCGGACATTCAGTTGCTTGTTCATTATCTTTATAAAATAATATGTAGTCATTTTTGCAGGCATGTATAGAAGTATAGTTAAGTCTAATTTTTCGCATGTATATTTTTTCTTTAGAATATAATTTTGACAGTCTCTCTCCATCGGGCAGAGCTGCTTTAATCAATGTTAAAATTTGATCAAATGACTTCTGACTCCATCGGTTCATGATTTTGATATGAAGCAATTTTATCAAAAACTCTATCTTTGAAAATTTTGCACAGTTTGGATAAAGTGGCTCTCGTGCATCCCTTACAAGTTTTGCAAACTGTTCAGAAGTCCCTTCTACCTCAAGCTGGATATTATGTTCATGATCAGAATTGCTTTCAAGTGCAGCAGTATTCACCTGTACATTCGAACAAGCATCTTGATGTAAATCATGTAATAATTCTCTTATACCTGTATGTTCAACAGGTCCATCAGCATCACTATCATCTTCAATATCGTTATCGTCATGCACCATCTCATTCGGATCATCCTCCCCATGTCATGTCCAATAAGTATACTTCTTATCCATACCATATTATAGCAAATGCTCCTCAACAAGTATTATATGATGATATACTATATTGACATATTTCTTACATGGATACTTTATTCGACTAGCACTGTCAGCCTTATGCCGTGCAAAATAATGAAATCTCAAACTCCTTTTCAGTATTCAGGCAAAAAAATTCTTCTAGCATTCATCCAACTTTTGTTGATATTCATCTAACAATAAACATAAAATCATTAACAATCAAAAAAAGTTCCATGGTATTCAGGATCCCGATCCAAATTTCGGACTGAATTACGTTCTAAATTTCAGCCAAAATCCTGATCTAGATCCAGATCCAGATCACTTCATACAAAATAATACATATTAAAAAAGACATGCAGACTGAACATTAACATAGAAAATATGTGGCTCTATACCTTTATGAAGCAAAAATGCATGATCCTATTCTTTTCAAATCATTATTAACAGGTGTGGTCCTATCCCTTTCAGAAAAATAATAATCTCAATATTGTTATTAGTGGATATTTTGTCTCATTTTTGTGAAAATTTCGACAGTATCTCCCTATGGTTCTCCAAGTATATGATGTGGATATGGTGCCCATGCACCCTATCTACCATATATCTGGAGAACAATGGACAGATAACTACTGAATACCACATAATGAAATGAAATATCAACTATTAACAATAATAATATTATTACTTTTCCAAAAAGCCCGAATACGGTCTGGACCCTACCATCCCCGACTCGCCCCATCCTGGCCCGACTCGCCCCAACCCGACCGGACCCGACCCGGCTCCACCCGACCAGCCCGACCCGACCCTGCACGACCCACCCCGCCCCAACTCCGCCATCCTCGGCCAAAGCTCGACCTGACCCGACTCCACCCGACCTGCGCCAGCCTGATTGGACCTGGCCCGACCCACCCCAACCCAGGTCTGACCCATCCGAACCCACGCGTGCCCGGCCTGTAGGCCCCGTGGCCCGCTGGCCATGCATGCCCGGCCAGTCATCCCCGGCTCGATGTTGCCGGCTCCAGCTCTGGCTCGTCGGCCCTTCCCCGACCCACCATCGCTGGCCTGGCCTGCAGGCCTCGGCACAGCCACAACCCACCCCATCCCGGCTCGTCGTCACCGACTCCAGTTCGGTGCCCCGGCCCCATCCCCGTCCTACCGTTGCCCCGGCATGCAAGCCCCATATGGCCACGACCCGCAGGCCTGTAGGCCGCACGTGGCCACGGCTCACCATCCCAGTCCAGGTGCACCATCCCTGGCATGCCGGCACTGGCACGCCAGCTCCGTGTCATTCCCGATCCCTGTCCCCCGGCCCGAACCCACCCAAAAAAAAAAAAGAAGAGCTGACGTCGTCGGCTCTGGCTCCAACTCACCGGCCCCACGTCGTCGTCCCCGGCCCGTCGCCAGCCCCATGTCACCATCCCCGGCCCGCCGTCGCCGTTGCCATCACAGCCAGCAGGCCCCACGCAGCCAGCCATCCCGACCTAGGTGCACCGTCCCCGGCATGCCGGCCCCGGCATATTCCCCATCCCCATCCCCATCCCCGATCGAAACCCACCCAAACAAAAAATAGGGATGAAGTCAACTCACCTTGACGGCGACGGCGGCGGTGGTGGTGGAGGAAATCGGGATGGTGGAGGAAACCGAAGGCACGTAGGATGCCGGGGGGAGGAAGCTCGCGGGAGGGGCAGGAAGCCGGACTGCCGAGGGGAGAACGAGGAAGAAAAATGGGTTTTCGATGGGAGTTGATGGGATGCGGGGTATTAACGATGTAAATTTTTATCGCTACTAATCTATTTTCATCGTAACTAATTCGAACAAAAAATATTTACGATAAAAAATTAATTTTCATCATTAATAATTCCTATCAAAAAAAAATTTTGCTGAAAAAATTCAGCCTCGGGAAATATTATTGATGACAAAAATTTTCAATTTCATCGCTAATTACATAATTAGTGATGAAAATTATTTTCATCGCTAATAATTAATAAAAAATAATTTTTTATTTAAAAAAAAATTCTCCTGACTAAGTCTTGTTCCCCATATTATTTTCTTCTATTTATTTTTCATTCATCTCTTAGCCACAATAATGCAATAATATATGTATATGTGTGTGTGTGCATGTATATATATATAGCTGATGTAGTAAATATATCAATTTTTCAAAATATTTTAGTAATGAAATGGATGAACTATGGTAAGAACAAAAACTTGCAATAACTCTACCGCTTCTCATCGACAGTCATCTCGATGAAGTATGGGTGATGCAGTGCAAGCATCCACTCCTCAAGGGCCTATACCACCACCTATTATAGAGGATCCGTAACGATTCATCGACCTGATTTGATAGGTCCAAACAGGTCCAAGCATTGACCAACACCATCCAACATTTACAACAAACCACAAAGCAATGACAACCCCCGCAACATGCTCCTCAAACTGTGCCCTCTTCGTGTAGCCAGCAAAACTGCTTCTAGAGAATCTCCTTTGAGATGCGCATTGTTCTACCTTGATTGATCGACAATCACCGTCCCATCAGGATCCAAGCATGAAGAATAATGCCAACATTCTCCGATCTCTTCCAATGGAGATTCAACCTTGGGCTACTCTCCATGCCTCAGAAAATCTCGTTAGGAGGAGGACCTCGAGCAAAAGGTCCGAAAGATCGAACGTCATCTGAGCGAGATTCAAATGGGTAGCCAAAAGAATGATGACATCCTCAGCTTCAATTTTCAATCATCTTTCTCTTGATCCATCCTTCAAGAATTGATTTTGGATGGTTCAAGATGCCACAGATAGAGCCTTATAAAGATTGAGGATCAGAGATATCTTAATATTCTACATACTTTTCTTGTGCACATATTATTTTTTAAAAATTATCTAATATTTATTTTTATAAATATAAAAAAATTTACTATAATATATCTAAACATCCTTTAATAAAAAAAATTTTATCGCTAATAATCTATAATTTATGAATTTTTAAAATTTTTTATTTTTTTTAAATATTAATGATTGAAATTTTTCATCATAAATAGTAGATTATTTACAATAAAAATATATTTTTCATCATAAATATATGTTATTTACAATAAAAATAGAGTTTTCATTGTAAATAATTTATAATTTTTGAATTTTTAAATTTTTTTATTTTTTCTCATTTATTAGCGATGAAAATTTTTCATCGTAAATAATAGAGTATTTGTGATGAAAATTGAGTTTTTGTCATCAATATTTAATTATTTATAATGTTAAATTTTTATCATAAATAATTTATAATTTTTAAATTTTTAAAATTTTTTATTTTTCTTCATATATTAGCGATGAAAATATTACATCGTAAATATTAGAGTATTTATGATAAAAAATATATTTTTCATCATAAATGCTCATTATTTATGATGTAATATTTTCATCATAAATAATCTATAATTTTTAAAATTTTTTATTTTTTTCAAATATTAGCGATAAAAATTTTTCATCATAAATATTTGAGTATTTATGATAGAAAATAATTTTTCATCATGAATACTTCAATATTTGTGACATAATATTTTTATCATAAATAATCTATAATTTTTAAATTTTTAAAATTTTTTATTTTTTTTACATATTAGTGATTAAAAATTTTTATCGTAAATAAAATATATTTGGTACAAAAATTTAGATTTTGTCATCAATACTCTATTATTTACAATGTAATATTTTCATCACAAAGAATCTATAATTTTTAAATTTTTAAATTTTTTTTATTTTCTTTCAAATATTAGCATCAAAAATTTTTCATCATAAATACTTGAGTATTTGCAACAAAAAATAATTTTTCATCATGATTACTTTGATATTTGTGACATAATATTTTCAACATAAATAATCTATAATTTTTAAAATTTTAAAATTTTTTAATTTTTTCACATATTAGCGATAAAAAAAATTTATTGTAAATAATAGGTATTTGTGATAAAAATTTAGGTTTCATCATCAATACTCTATTATTTATGATGTAATATTTTTATCATAAATAATCTATAATTTTTAAATTTTTAAAATTTTTTATTTTCTTTCAAATATTAGCGATGAAAATTTTTCATCATAAATATTTGAGTATTTATGATAGAAAATGACTTTTCATCACCAATACTTCAATATTTATGATGTAATATTTTTATCATAAATAATCTATAATTTTTTAATTTTTAAAATTTTTTATTTTTTTCACATATTAGTGATGAAAAATTTTTATTGTAAATAATAAGTATTTATGATAAAAATTTAGGTTTCATCATCACTACTCTATTATTTACGATGTAATATTTTCATCATAAATAATCTATAATTTTTAAATTTTTTAAATTTTTATTTTTTCACATATTAACAATGAAAAATTTTTATCATAAATAATGAGATATTTATAATGAAAACTTAATTTTCATTATCAATACTCAATTATTTATGATGTAATATTTTTATCATAAATAATCTTTAATTATTGAGTTTTTAAAATTTTTTATTTTTTTAAATATTAGTGCTGAAAATTTTTCATCATAAATGACATGTATTTATGATGAAAAATGAGTTTTCATCATAAATACTTATATTATTTATGATGAACCTATTTTCATCATAAATATTTGAAAATTTAAAATTAAAATAAATATTTTATTATTTATGATGGTTAATTTTATCATAAATAATGTGTATTTATGATAAAATTTTATTTTCATTGCAAATATGAAGCTATTTACAATGAAAAATTATTTTCATCATAAATATTTCATTATTAGCGATGAATTTAATTTTTCATCCTAAATAGTCTTATTGGTGATGAAAATATTTTTATCTCCAATAAATTCATTGCAAAAATTCTCTTTTCTTGTAGTGAAAGCCAATCGTTCCTATATTTGATGCCCATGCAATCTAGGTGGCAATCAAACTGCTATTATGACAAGCCCTTAGTAAACAGATCCGCTATATTGTTCTTCATGTCAACTCGCTCTATGGTCACATCACAAATAAGATGGAAGTATCTTAGGATGTGCTTGAATTTCTGACGAGATCTTGGTTCCTTCTGAAATCACACCCAACTTTGTGATGAACATCTTCATCTAGATGACTTCTTTAGCAACCTCACTAGTAGCAATGTATGCTGCCTCAGTAATTGAGTCAGCTACAATAGGCTATTTAGAACTCTTCTAACTCACTGCACCATTATATAGAGTAAATACATAATCTGATATGGATTTGCTATTATTTGGATCAGATTGAAAACTAAAATCTGTTAAACCTTCTAGTTTCAGATTAGATCCACCATAAATGAGAAAAGCATCTTTAATCCTTCTTAAATATTTGAAAATATTTTTCATAATTTTTCAATGATCCGCTTCTAGATCTGCTTGAAATCTACTTACAATGCCTAAGGTATAAGCGACATTAGGTCAGGTACATAGCATAGCATATATAATCAATTCTACAGTCGAAGCATAAGGGATAGAACTCATTCTTTTTCTCTCTTTAGGTATCTTAAGAGATATCTTCTTAGAGGGATATATGCCATGACTTATGGGTAAGTAACATCTTTTACTCCCATTCATATTGAACCTCTTCAACATTAGATCCATGTATCTAGACTGAGACAAGCCTAACATCATTTTAGATCTATCCCTATAGATCTTTATACTAAGTATATAAGATGCTTCACCCAAGTCTTTCATAGAAAACTTTTGTAATAGTCAAGTTTTGATTGATTACAACATAAAGGTATCATTTTCAATGAGCAGTATATCATCCACATACAAAATTAAGAAGATAATAGCACTCCCACTAGTCTTCTTATACACATATGGTTCATTTATATTTTTAATAAAGCTAAATAATTTAACTATCTCATCAAAATGAATGTTCCAATTCCTTGATGTATGCTTTAATCTATAAATAGATTTTTTTAGCTTGCATACTTGATTTGCCCTCTTATTAGAGATAAATTTCTCTGGCTGAGTCATATAGATTTCTTTCTTCAGGTTTCTGTTGAGGAAAGAAATCTTGATATTTATTTATCAGATCATATAGTCATAATATACAGCTATAGAAAGCATAATTCAAATAGACTTGAGTATGGCTACAGATAAAAAAATTTCTTCATAGTCAACATCTTGCCTTTGTCTGAAATCTTTTGCCACTAACCTGGCCTTATCGATCTTTATCTGGCTATCTGCTCCAATCTTTTTCTTCAAGATCCATTTGCGGCCTATTGGGATTACACCCTCAGGTGCATCAATCAAAGTCCAAACTTGATTGACATATGATAGGCTCGCGATGTTGTCAATAGGACACCGTGATTATCAATCTAATTCTAACTTCAATAAAAATTAAAAACACATAAAAAGTAGTGAGTCGGGTCGAATCCACAGAGAAGGTAGGATTTTGATTTGAAATCTTTGATTTTAGAAAAAAAAAATTTAAAGAAAGTAATTTAAGTCAGAAAATAAAAATTAAAAGTGTAAAAAAATAAATTGGATAATAAGATCTACTATCTAGATCTTAGCATCTACTTATAATAAAAATAAATAATAAAAATTTAAAAAGTATAAAATAAATTGGTACTAAGATCTACTAACTAGATCCTAGTATTTACTTGCAAAAAATAAAAGATAAAAATTTAAAGTGTAAGAAAATAAATTTTATATTAATTAAAATTAAAATTTAAGTATAAAAAATTTAAAAAAATAATAAAATAAAATAAAAATAAAATTATAATAAAGATCTGAAGTTGATCAGCCCAGTCTCATCAGAAAAATGATTGATGATCTCTCCTTCTTCCTTCATACTCCGTAGAGCGAACCGACTTCTCTTCTTCTTCTCCTTGGGTTCCTAAACCTATATTATTTTTTTTTATTTTTCTCTTAACTTTTTATTGAATTTTTTTTCTCTTAAGACTTATTCTCAGACCTCTTATTTATAGGTAAATTTTTTATCTTTTTTTGATAGCAAAAGGAGTCCCAAAACCCTTAGAAAACGTATTATATCCGTAGAAATTTTTCTGACCATCGGATTGCATTTGGACCACCCAGATCTGATCAAAAATCAGCTGTTTTCTCCTTATCAGAGTCGGATTCATTCTCAGCTATTCGATCGTGCTCCAGATTGAATTTTGGCCATTGGATGGTACAAAATCTCTCCTTAACAAAGTCAGGACGAACAGCAACTATTGGATCGAGCGATGGATGGAATCTGGGTCGTCGGATCGCACCCAAAAATCCTATTCAAAGTCTGGAATGATGCTGGCCATCGGATCTCGCATCAAATTTGATCTGGACTATTGATCAGTGCAAAAAATCTTTTGCCCACTCGTAGATCATGCCATGGACCGTGAACTATTCCTATGGACCACGCCCTTGATTCTATGGACTGAGCAGCCAGTCCACCGTGCACCGGAGGTAACAAAAATTATTTTTTAAGATAATTTCACTTGATTTTTGCTCTAATTTTTTGCCTAAAAAATTTAAAAAATATATGTATTAAATTTTTCAAAATTTTTTTATTATTTTGGTGCTTAAATTCTTAATTAAATTAGCATCTATTTTTCATAAATATGCTCTAATTTTATAATTTTTTAAAATTATTTATTTTTGTAAAAAAATTTAATTTATTCATAAAATTAGATTTTTTAGAAGATGTTAGCAACATAAATTACTAAAAATTTTTAAAATAAATATAAAAATATGCCACTTATCACACTCTCCAATTTGAACTTTGCTCGTTCTCGAGTAGAAAAAAAATTTAGAATTAAGTATCGTTTAACTTAAAATTTTAAATTTCATCAAATAATTTTTAAAAGGCTATTGATATTCAATAGAGCATTAGTGAGGTACGTCATTGGAGTATTAATACTAATCAATATGAGAGTTAAACTAAGAACACTAAATATTTTCTGAACTTTTCTAAATTATTCTTACTTTTATCTCCAAATCATTAACCTTCATATGGACAAGAATATTGTTACCTCCATCCTTCATTTATTGGTTTGATTTTTTTTTTAACATTGTACTACTATTGAATATCTTAATCTCTTAAGCTTTCTGTTTGATCCATGTAGTGAGTTTTTAGCCAATGACTCTCAAACCAGGTGGCTTTAGGGCACTAGGTATAGTATACCCCTTGGATCTATTTGCTCGAATCAAACAGGCTATGAGTTAAAACTAGCTTTACAACAAGTTTTTTTATCCTTCATATCTTTTGATGTAAAATTCAATGCTTGCTCAGGTAAAGAGGCCTGATTACTCAGCATGAAGTACTTAATTTTTTTTTTATTTTTTTTATATGAAAAAATATATAATTACCCTATACAAGCCCATAAGAAGTAAATTCTTCTTTGATGTTGGTAAAAAATTTTAAAAATATTCAAAAAAAATTATTTAACTTCTAAACTTAACTCTTTATTGAGTTTTCTTAATACTTGATTCCTCAATATCTCATAAACTTTCTAGTCTATGCATCAATTTTCTTTTAAAAATATTTGGTTTAATTCATTTTTTAAGTGTAATCAGATGCTTAAATGCTAAATACTGTTGCCCAGCTATGCAACCCAAGAGGGGGGGGTGAATTGGGTTTCTAAAAATTTTAAGCCCAACTGATTACTTATGAAGAACAAAACAAAGACTTTAAATCAATATTAATTACCTAAAGCAGTATTGCAAGGATATAATAAAGAAATAAGATAAAGCGATAAAGCACACCACAAACACAAGAATTTATAGTGGTTCGGTGCTAACCTTGCACCTACATCCACTCCCCAAGATCCTACTTGGGAATTTCAATCCACTATCCTTTGTATTCAACCCGAATACAAAACGTCAGAAACTCCGACACTAGCTATCCCAAGCTAGATCACTTGTTTCCCGGGTACAAATAAACCCAAAACACTCCGATTTCAGGTTCGGATCAACCTTTCCTTGTTTTGAAAATCCTCCAAAAACAAGAACAAAAACTCACAAAGAGTTAGAAAATTCTGAGCACAAATTAATACAATAACAGCTCCTTTAAATGAGCGAATATAACAATAAAAGCTTTACTCAAATGAAGAACCCCTTTTTCAGATTTTCTCAAAGTGGATGAACGCTTGAATGCTTGAGAAGAGGTTGATTGTTGATTGAAGATCTCTTGAAAGCTTTGAACGATCTCTAGATCAAGGTTGAAACAATAGGCGTGAAGGATTCTCTCCTTGAAAGCTCTTGCTTTTCTCTTTCACAATCTCTCTGGTATATTGTGGATCCTCTCTCTTTTTCTTTTTGGATTTTTCGTTGATCTCAGACTTTTTCTTGCAAATTTCGGATCCTCTCTCTTCTTCTTCTCTTTTGATCTACCGATTGATCTTCTTCTTCACTTATGTTTCTCTCCAATTTGATCTGCTATTTAAACTGTAATTTCTTTCACCATTTTAAGCATTTTGTAGCATTAGAAGCAAGAGAAAATAATTTAGGTAGATAAAGAGCCGTTAGAGCAATTTTAGGAAGCATAAATGGCAATTAAAACGGATAAAAAAATAGCCGTTGCTGATATTTCCCGTCGCAGGGGTCGACTCATGAGTCGACTCATGCATCAGGAGTCGACTCATGAGTCGACTTCTGTTGCACAGACTAGAAGGTCTGATTTTTGAATTTTTCGGCTCAAATCAGCAGAGGTCGACTCATGAGTCGACTCATGCCTTGTGGGTCGACTCATGAGTCGACTCACAGGTCGTGCCAAGTCAAAAATCCAGCGTGCCATGGAAATATTTTGCGTGCCAATCAGCTCACAGTGCCATGAGTTGACTCATGAGTCGACTCATGCACTTCAAACCTTTATAACTTCAAAAATATAAGTCCAAATATAATGAAAATTTCACCAATAGTTTACAAATCATTTGTTCTATCAAATGATACTATCAAATCAGAATTTTAGTGAAATTATGATTTTGCCCTTGAAGAGCATAAGGACTTTTTCATTTTAAAATTATTTGTATCCCTTCAATCTGCTTTGTAATCATCAAAATCAATCTAGGAGCAACAATCTTCCCCTTTTTGATGATGACAAAATATTTGAACAAAAATATTTATGTTACTGCATTAATTTCAAAAGAATCCATTATAGGTGTATATGCTTGAAAAGAGTATGATTCTTTTGGCATGTAATATAAATGCAAAAATAGTTTGTCCATTTTCTTAAAGATTTGAAAAGGGTATTAGATCATTTTGAGTTTAAGATATATCAGAGCAAGAGAAGATAAATAACTTTTGCAATGTATCAGAGCAAGAAAAATAATTTTTACAATGATATCAGAAAAGATTTTACAATGTATCAGAGCAAGAAAATTTTATAATATATCAGAGAAAATTTCACACTGTATTAGAGCAAATGTCAGAGAAAATTTTACACTGTATCAGAGCAAATGTTATAATATATCAGAGAAACTTTCTCACTGTATCAGATCAAATTTTATCATGTATCAGAGCAAGTTAAAAGAAATTTTAGGGTGTATCAAAGTAAATCAAATTTCTTAAGTTGTATCAAGGTAAATAAAGTTTCAAAAGATGTATCAGAGCAAGTTTGAATTTTGAAATATATCAGAGCATAAAAAAAATACTTATTTGCATTGTACTTATGATTTTGCTTTTGATGGATGGCTTTTTATTTAAGTTCTGTCTGATACCAAATTTCGATACCAAATTTCTCAAAGTTTTGTTTAATTTCTCCAATATTTGTTTCCCAATATATTTTTTTTAATCTTCCAATTTTTGTTTAATTTCTCAAGTTTGGTTTAATCTTTCAATTCTTGTTTTTGTTTAATTTCTTCAGTTTGGTTTAATCTTTCAATCTTTGTTTTTCTTTAATTTCTCTAGTTTGGTTTAATCTTTCAATCTTTGTTTTTCTTTAATTTCTCCCCCTTTTTCTCATAATTTAGGGTTTTGCTTTTTTTTTTTTTTAATTTCAATTTTTGTTTTTGTTTAATTTCTCCCCCTTTTTGACATCATCAAACATAGTTAACTCTTCCTTTTTCTGAAACATTCTTTAATTTTTTCTCCTTTAGAGTTTTTCACAGATGTTTGCTCCCCCTTAATATAGCAATTATCAACAGCAAACAACAACAAGGAGAAGACAATATTTCCACAAGAAGAAAATATATAACCAAAATATGATCGATATCATTACAAAGAGGTAGAAATATAGGTAAAAGATGATTCCATTAATATCATAATTGTTTCAATACATAAAATTCAACCAGCTAAATGTCAATACATGGCCCCAAGGTATAGATCCTCGAACAAGACACTAACACCTAGGATCTAGTAAAGATCAAGATAAGTCAATGATCGGAGTCATCAGATATAGGGTGAGGAGATGATGGATCAGAAGTGCGTCCTCTACCCCGTCTGCCTCTGCCACGAGCAGGAGAGCGAGATGAACTGGGTGGCTGAGAACGCTAAGATGCTAGGGCTGATACCATGAGTCTGATAGAATCAAGTACGTTCAGTGCTCTGGAAACAGATTGAAGTAGAGCAGTGAACTGAGTGGTAGCATGCTCACTCGATCCTCGGATTTCTTTCCTCAGTAATTCATATCCACCTTCTAGTGCTCCTCTGAGCCTGCCAGCCTCTGCAGTGAGGTCTGTGACCTCAATAGTAGACTCCTATGGCTGGGGATGGGCCAATGCAAGGACTTGCCCCTGCAAGTCAAGAACTCTGCCAGTAAGTCTCCAGACTGTGTCCTCAAGCTGCTGGATCCTGATGGACTGATCTGATATCATCTGAAACACAGTGGAGATATGGGGAGTAATGGTCTGATCAGAAGAGGTAGCTCCAGGTGCAAAAGAAGTACTACCCCACTGGCTAGACAGCAAAGAAGCCACACGCTGAGATATATGCTCGATCTGATCGTCAGCCAGTCTGAACTCTGAATGAGGTGCTCTGCTCTCTGGCTGATACACTGGTGTGGGCATCCTAGTAAACTCTGAAGGGCCAGCCTCAGTATCAGGAATGAACTGGGTATCTGGTGAAGCTGCCCTGAAGTCATGTACAGGAGAAGATGGACCTTCTTCTTCTACTCTGCCTTCAGTTCTGTCTTCAGCTCTTGTTTCAGCTCTCTCCTCAGCTCTTTCTTCAGAGCCCTTGATCCAACCACCAATAGTCTTTGTAATTCCCATTCGGTGCAGGCTGTGTTGGTTGAAAGTGTCCACATGTGAGAGCTTGGTAGGTGTCTCCCCCTCACCGCTAACTCCAAACCTCCTAAATACTCTAGTAAGGGCCATACCATAAGGCAAGTGTGCCTTGGATCTGTTCAAAGTTTCTCTCATGGCCTCTATCATAAGTGCAGGGAGGTTTAGGGGGGTCTGAGTGATGATATGAAACATGACACATACATCTCTGCCAGAAAGTAGGTCATGTCTACCACTCCTAGGAAAGAAGAGTTTTGTTACAATCTGATGCAGGACCCTCATCTCAATGGATAATAGCTTTGCTTCCAATTTGTTTAAACTTCCTGAAAAAGCTTCTCCTAAGATAATTCTGATCCCTTCTTCTTTAATTGGGAGTTCCATATATGAGTAACCTTCACTAGGCAACTGAAGTATATCTCCCAATATCCTAGAATCCAAGCATATGTCAATTCCCTTTACAGTTGAAGTTACTGACCCGCTTCCATAATGTAGGTTCTGGTAGAACTCTCTAACTAGATCAACATAGGTGACTTCCTTAAGAGAGCAATAGAGTTCCCATCCTTGATTTTTGATCTTGGTAGCAAAAGTAAAGCCTTCTTTCTCAAAGAACCGAAAATCTATATTTTTTCGGTTTCTACTTTTCTATCAGAAAGAGGATTTACACTGGGGCTTATGGAGGATTGAGAGAGACCTTGAGCAGGTACTGAAACTGGAGTGGGAACACTGAAAGACTGAACATGCCTTTTCTTTCGGACAATTTCCTCAGGCTCACGGATTGATTTCCTTCTTTGGGGAAGTTTCATCTTTGGAGCCATATCCAATAAAGTAGCAGACAAGAAGACTTGAATTGAGAGGAGGAGGAATCACAAGAGAGTAAAGAGGAATTTTAGTGGAGAAAAGAAGTGGATTTTGGAAGTTCGGTGAAGTGCTAGGGCACGTTCCAACCGCGCCAAGCAATGCGAGAAAGCACGAGAAATCTCTTTTCCAAGGAGGCGATTTTTGATGGAGAGAAGGAGGGAGAATTGCCTCGAGATAAATCCTTGGTTTTGGAGCAAGAAAGAGTTGAAAAGAACGGCTTTCGGAAGGAAGACGATGAGAAGATGAGTCGTCTCACAAACAGGGTTCCCGTTTAAAAACAATGAGCCCGTGGGAAGTTTGTGGGATTTACAAGTTTGCCATTGAGTCGACTCATGGGGGTCGACTCATGAAGTTCAGAAATTCAAGAAAAATGCAAATAAATTCCAAAAAAATTCAAAATTTTGGGAGAAAGAATTTTGCTCAATGATAAGTTTTTAGAGTGATAAATTGAGCTTTTGGGACCAGGATAGATGTTGAAAATTGAGCTCTAAGAGTTTTTGATATCTATTCTTTGAAAATTAAGAAATTTTAGACAAATGGATCTAGAATTCCTAAATTTCTCCTAATTTCACAGAATCTATCCTCACTAAGGGCCTTTGTAAAGATATCGGCTAATTGATTTTAGTGCAAACATATTCAAGAATTACATTTTTTTTTGAACATGTTCTCTTATAAAATGATGTCTTATTTCAATATGTTTGGATCTTGAGTGTTGTATTGGATTTTTAGATAGATTTATGGCACTTGTATTATCACATTTATTGGTGTTTCATTAAGTTTGATTCCAAAATCTTTGAGTTGTTGCTTAATCCCACAAGATTTGAGCACAACAACTTCCGCTGCAATGTATTCGGCCTCAGCCGTAGACAGTGCCACCGAATTTTGTTTCTTGCTAAACCATGAGATTAGGTTAACTCCAAGAAATTGGCAAGTTCCACTTGTGCTTTTTCTATCTAATTTACATCCAGCAAAATCAGCATCTGAATATCCTAACAAATTAATTTGTGAGTCCTTAGAGTACCATAACCCTATAGTTTGTGTACCATTTAAGTATCTAAGGATTCTTTTAACAGCATTCAAATGAGATTCCTTAGGATTAGATTGATATCTAGCACATAAGCAAACACTAAACATGATATCAGGCCTACTTGCAGTTAGATATAATAATGAGCCAATCATACCTCTATAGTATTTTAAGTCTACGCTTTTACCTTCATCATCCTTGTCAAGCTTACTTGAGGGACTCATTGGTGTGCCAATTGGTTTGCAGTTCTCCATTCCAAATCTTTTGAGTAGTTCCTTGGTGTACTTGCTTTGGGTGATGGAGATTCCTCTTTTGATTGTTTGATTTGGAGTCCGAGGAAGAAGGTGAGTTCTCCCATCATGCTCATCTCGAACTCTCCCTGCATAAGCTTAGCAAAGTCTTGACAAAGGGATTCATTAGTAGACCCAAAAATTATGTCATCAACATAAATTTGTATAATTAGCATATCATTTTGGTTTCTTTTAATAAATAGGGTTGTATCTACATTGCCTCTTGAGAAACCATTATTTAGTAGAAATTTGCTTAGCCTTTCATACCATGCTCTAGGTGCTTGTTTTAGACCATATAAAGCTTTATTTAATCTAAAGACATGATTGGGAAAAGCATGATTTTCAAATCCAGGGGGTTGTTCTACATATACTTCTTCATAAATATATCCATTTAAAAATACACTTTTAACATCCATTTGAAATAGTTTGAATTTCATAAAGCAAGCATAAGCAAGTAGAAGTCTAATGGCTTCTAATCTAGCAACAGGTGCAAAGGTTTCATCAAAATCAATTCCTTCTTCTTGATTATATCCCTTAGCAACCAGTCTTGCTTTATTTCTAATTACATTTCCATGCTCATCTAATTTGTTTCTAAAGACCCATTTTGTGCCAATTATTGAATAATCTTTAGGTCTTGTTACTAAGGTCCAAACATTATTTCTTTCAAATTGATTAAGTTCTTCTTGCATAGCATTAATCCAGTTATGATCATTTTCAGCTTCTTCAAAAGTTTTAGGTTCAAGTTGAGATACAAATGCACAATGATTAAGTACATCTCTAAGTGAAGAACGGGTTTTTACCCCATGCATAGGATCACCGATAATTAACTCCTTAGGGTGGTTGTGAACATACCTCCATTCCTTGGGTAGGTCATTTGTACCTTGAGGTTGTTCTTGAATTTCTTCACCTCTTTCATTTTGTTCGTCTTCTTGATCCTTGTCTTCTGGAGTTGCTGAATCTTTCAGAGTGATCTCCTTTATACCTTCTATTAGTGGATCTGCATCATCAACACCCTCATTCTTCCTTGAAGGAAGATCGTTAGATTCATCAAAGACAACATGTATGGACTCCTCAACTACTAAAGTTCTTTTGTTGAACACTCTAAATGTTTTACTAGTGGAGGAGTAACCTAGAAAGATTACTTCATCTGATTTTGCATCAAATTTACCAAGTTTTTCTTTGCCATTATTTAATACAAAACATCGGCAACCAAAAACATGAAAATATGCAATATTTGTTTTCTTCCTTTCCAAAGTTCATAGGGGGTTTTCTTTAAAAATTGTCTAATTAAAGCACGATTTAAAATGTAACATGCTGTGTTAATAGCTTCTGCCCAAAAATATCTTGGAAGGTTGCTTTCACAAAGCATGGTACGGGCCATTTCTTCTAAGTTCTGTTTTTCCTTTCAACTACCCATTCTGTTGGGGTGTCCTAGGAGCAGAGAAGTTATGGCCAATTCCATTTTCATCACAAAAATTTTCAAAGTCATGATTTTCAAATTCTGTTCCATGATCACTTCTAATATTTTGAATTGAAAACCCTTTTTCATTAGTGACTTTTCGATGAAATTTAGTGAAAATTTGAAAAGTTTCATTTTTGTGAGCTAAAAAGAAAACCCAAGTAAAACGAGAGTAATCATCTATTATTACAAATCCATATCATTTTCCTCCTAGACTAGTGGTTCTAGTTGGTCCAAATAAATCCATATGTAAGAGCTCTAAAGGTCTAGAAGTTGAAACAGTGTTTTTGGATTTAAATGATACTCTAGTTTGTTTACCTAATTGGCATGCATCACAAATTCTATCCTTTTCAAAATTTAATTTTGGCAAACCGAGAACTAAATCCTTTTTAATTAATTTTGAGAGAGAATGCATGCTAATGTGTGCAAGTCTACGATGCCACAGCCAACTAGTCTCATTTATTTTAGCATTTAAGGAAACTAGGCATTGCATGTCTAATTTAGTTAAATCATTCAAGTCTACCATATAAACATTGCCATGTCTATGTCCTATAAATTTAATGCCATCGTTAATAGGACTCGTCACAATGCAAACAGATGATTCAAAACTTACTTTATATCCTTTATCACAGAATTGACTAATGCTAAGTAAGTTATGCTTTAAACCTTTAACTAATAAAACATTCTCAATGTATTTGGAGGGAGTGATACCAATGTTACCTATCCCGATGATCTTTCCTTTGCCATTATCTCCAAAGGTGACCATCCCTCCATCCTTAGCATCAAGCGTGATGAATTGTGATTCATCACCAGTCATGTGTCTCGAGCATCCGCTGTCAAGATACCATTTCCTGTTTCCTTCTTGGGATGCTAGACACACCTGCAAGCAAAGGTCACGTTTCTGTCTTAGGTACCCAAGCTTTCTTGGGTCCTTTCAGGTTAGTCAGAATGGTTCCTTTTGGAACCCATATTTTCTTTGTGTTTGCATATTTGTTAATAAGACATGTGTATGATTTATGTCCTATTCTTCCACATTTAAAATAAGTAATATTTGTAGACTTGTTACTTGAATAATTTACATAAATATCCTTCAAAAATTTTTGTTTCTTCAGGGGTTTATAACCAAGTCCAGCCTTATCATATATAGCTTTCTGATTTTCAAGGATCATATTTAGTTTGTTTGAACTTAAGGTGAACTTATCTACTATAGATTTCTGCTTGTTCATTTCATCCTTTAAGTTTTGATTTTCTTGAATCAAGGTGAATTTTTCAATTGAAAGATTTTCAGCTTGTTTCACTAAGGACTGATTTTCCAATTTCAGCTCTTTTTTTTCTTCCCTAGTTTCTTTAATTCATCAATTGAATCATAGAATGCTTCATGCAATTCTTCAAAAGTAAATTCACTAGTGGATTCAGAAGTTACCTCATTTTCGTGTGCCATTAGGCACAGGTTGGCTTGTTCTGTTGAGGTTTTCTCGTCGGAGCTTGAGTCATCACTCGCACTCCAGTCGCCATCATTGCCTTCTTTTTGAACTTCTTTGGACCTTTCTTCAATTGTGGACATTCGGATCTGAAATGTCCTGGCTTCTTACACTCGTAGCATATAGGGGGTTGATCTTTCTCCTTTTCTTTGCTTTGATCCCCTTTTGTGAATTTCTTTCTCATCCCCTGTTTCCTTTTTCTTAGAAACTTCTTAAATTTTCGGGTGATGAGAGCCATCTCTTCATCCTGATCTTCATCTTCAGAGTCATCCGTTTTATAATCAGGCGAAGTTGTGGATTTGAGGGCAATGGTTCTTTTCTTTTTGATTTCATCCTCTTGATGTTGCTTCATGCTAAGTTCATGAGTCATCAAGGATCCAAGAAGCTCTTCTAGAGGTAGAGTGTTCAAGTCCTTTGCTTCTTGGATGGCAGTCACCTTTGCTTCCCAAGTTCTTGGCAGTGACCTGAGAATCTTCCTTACAAGTTCACTGTTAGTATAAGATTTGCCAAGACTCTTTAAACCATTGATTATATCAGTAAAATGAGTAAACATAGCAGTTATGGACTCATCATGCTCTATTTTGAACAATTCATATTTATGTACAAGCATGTTTATTTTAGACTCTTTTACTTGATTTGTTCCCTCATGGGTTACTTCTAACTTATCCCATATTTCTTTAGCAGATGCACAAGTAGAAATGCGATTGAATTCACTAGCATCTAGTGCACAATAAAGAACATTCATGGCTTTGGCATTTAATTGTGCCAATTTCTTGTCAACCTCATCCCATTCTTTCTCGGGTTTGGTTGATTCCTCACCATCTATAATCTTGGTGGGTGTGTGAGGACCATTCACTATGATACTCCACATATCATAGTCGAGTGCTTGTATGAAAATCTTCATCCGAGCTTTCCAATAGGTGTAATTAGACCCATTGAAAAGTGGAGGTCGGTTTGTTGATTGCCCCTCGGCTAGAGAAATACCGACATGGGTTGCCATAGATCTTTGGCTCTTTGATTGTTAGATCAAAGAAGGGCTAGAGCACCGGCTCTGATACCACTTGTTGCCCAGCTATGCAACCCAAGAGGGGGGGTGAATTGGGTTTCTAAAAATTTTAAGCCCAACAGATTACTTATGAAGAACAAAACAAAGACTTTAAATCAATATTAATTACCTAAAGCAGTATTGCAAGGATATAATAAAGAAATAAGATAAAGCGATAAAGCACACCACAAACACAAGGATTTATAGTGGTTCGGTGCTAACCTTGCACCTACATCCACTCCCCAAGATCCTACTTGGGAATTTCAATCCACTATCCTTTGTATTCAACCCGAATACAAAACGTCGAAACTCTGACACTAGCTATCCCAAGCTAGATCACTTATTTTCGGGTACAAGTAAACCCAAAACACTCCGATTTCAGGTTCGGATCAACCTTTCCTTGTTTTGGAAATCCTCCAAAAACAAGAACAAAAACTCACAAAGAGTTAGAAAATTTTGAGCACAGATTAATACAATAACAGCTCCTTAAATGAGCGAATATAACAATAAAAGCTTTACTCAAATGAAGAACCCCTTTTTCGGATTTTCTCAAAGTGGATGAACGCTTGAATGCTTGAGAAGAGGTTGATTGATGATTGAAGATCTCTTGAAAGCTTTGAACGATCTCTAGATCAAGGTTGAAACAATAGGCTGAAGAATTCTCTCCTTGAAAGCTCTTGCTTTTTTTCTTTCACACTCTCTCTGGTATATTGTGGATCCTCTCTCTTTTTCTTTTTGGATTTTTCGTTGATCTCAGGCTTTTTCTTGCAAATTTCGAATCCTCTCTTCTTTCTTCTCTCTTTTTTCTGCCGATTGATCTTCTTCTTCACTTGTATTTCTCTCCAATTTGATCTGCTATTTAAACTGCAATTTCTTTCACCATTTCAAGCATTTTGTAGCATTAGAAGCAAGAGAAAACAATTTAGGTAGATAAAGAGCCGTTAGAGCAATTTTAGGAAGCATAAATGGCAATTAAAACGGGCAAAAAAATAGCCGTTGCTGATATTTCCCGTCGCAGGGGTCGACTCATGAGTCGACTCATGCATCAGGAGTCGACTCATGAGTCGACTTCTGTTGCACAGACCAGAAGGTCTGATTTCTGGATTTTTCGGCTCAAATCAGCAGAGGTCGACTCATGAGTCGACTCATGCCTTGTGGGTCGACTCATGAGTCGACTCACAGGTCATGCCAAGTCAAAAATCCAGCGTGCCATGGAAATTTTTTGCATGCCAATCAGCTCACAGTGCCATGAGTTGACTCATGAGTCGACTCATGCACTTCAAACCTTCATAACTTCAAAAATATAAGTCCAAATATAATGAAATTTTCACCAATAGTTTACAAATCATTTGTTCTATCAAATGATACTATCAAATCAAATTTTAATGAAATTACGATTTTGCCCTTGAAGAGCATAAGGACTTTTTATTTTAAAATTATTTGTATCCCTTCAATCTGCTTTGTAATCATCAAAATCAATCTAGGAGCAACAGTGGGATTCTTGGATAAAGCCCACCACCAAAAGTTTGTTTACCTTCTCATCTATTGCCCATTGTCGATCCGATGTGAAGCTCCTCTTCTTTTGTCAGATTGGATGATGCCCAGGGTCAATATTTAACTTGTGAACAATAATATCAAGAGGTATACTTGGCATGTTGGAGGCCGACTAGGTGAAGATGTCACTGTTGGCCTGCAAGAACTATAGTACACGAGCCCACAAATCAGCCATAGCATCATCCTGATTTGGATCATCCTGTTCAAGTTTTCTTCTCTAAGCGATATGGATTTCAGTTGCTCAATAGGTTCGCCTCGGGCCTCATTGAGCTCCTCTTGGTGGTCGAGGCTCTCAATTGGCAAAGACTACGAGCTTCTTTTCTCTTACTATAGCCAAGAAGCATTAACGAGCTAACATCTGATCTCCTCAGATTTCATCGATTGCATTCTTCATTAGG